>NW_007113294.1:46189-56328 GCF_000164805.1 Carlito syrichta | reverse complement strand
TTCCAGCTACTTGGAAGGCTGAGGCGGAAGGATCGCCGGAGCCCAGCAGGTCGAGGCTGCAGTGGCCGCTCCCGGTCTGGGTGACAGAGTGAGACTCCAACTCAAAAAAAATAAAAAACAAAATAAATAAAAATATGTGTCTCTCTGTAGGTATTCATATATAAACTACCAATATAATAAACTGATAGAGAAATACCCTACACTATTCAAAGTTTTCATACTCCAAAAGTAACTGCATATTCATCTAGCTACTTTCTCATTCTAGAAGCTGTATTTATTGCAGGTGACCAGACTATTAGTCAAGGTATAATGAAGGAAATAATTAACTGCCCTGGAATAAAACAAACCTAACCTTGAAAACACAGACGCAAAGGGGAAAGTTGCTAAACAGTTATTACAACTACTGTACATTTATATTTGGTCCAATCTGTTATCTTCTAACACAGATGCATAAGTTGAAGAGGGAAAAGTATTTTAAGGTCAAATTTCCTCTTGATTCTTTAAGTGAATGGGCAGTAAAGTTGGAGTAAAGAAATCTAAAAAATTTCCATTAAAAAAGATAACCAAATCAGGTGTGGTGGTACACATCTGTAGTAACAGATACTCAGGAAGCTGAGGTGGGAAAATCACTTCAACCCAGGAAATCACGACCAGCCTGGGCAATATATAGCAAGATCCCACCTCCAAAAGAAAAATGATAACCTTTTCCAAGAACGGAAAAAAAAGGTAAAAGAGTATATCATATTCACCTAAAAAATAACATCCATAACTCATAGCAATATAATCAGAAACTTCCAGTTACTAAGTATGCTTTACTGCTACACATGAATTTACAAAAGATATGAAGATTATACAATATCCACCTCAATCCTTCAAACTGCCATTCACTTTTCACAAGATTACTTTAAATGCAATCCTAAATTCATCCCAAAATTTAACTTTTGTTAGTTATGCCTAAAAATAAAACTAGTCAAAAGTAAAAATAAATGCTAACTCTTGCAGCAAAAAAGTAATCTTTCATTAAGCACTAGAAGAAAAATTTTGCATTTAAAACTTACGGCAAAACATAACTTAAGCCGGGCTCGGTGGCTCAGCCTGTAATCCTGCGCCTTTGGGAGGCTGAGGTGAGTGGATTGCCTGAGCCCGCGGGTTCGAGACCCGCCTGGGCAGCGAGACCTCATCTCTACAATAAATCAAAAAATCAGCCGGGCGTGGTGGCGCATGCCTGTAATTCCAGCTACTCGGAAGGCTGAGGTGGAAGGATCGCCGGAGCCCAGCAGGTCGAGGCTGCGGTGGCCGGGAGCGGCCACTGCACTCCAGTGTGGGCAACCGAGTGAGACTCCAATTCAAAAAAAAAAAAAAAAATTAGCCAGCCATGGTAGCATGCATCTGTAGTTCAGGTTACTTGGAAGGCTGAGGTGGAAAGATCACCTGAGCCCAGCAATTTGAAGCTGGGGTGGCCGTGAGCCTGTCACTGCACTCCAGGGCTGGGTAACAGAGTGAGACTCCAACTCAAAAAAAAAGGAAAAGAAAAAATTGTATTTAATGAAACTGTCTGAAACATTCTTATTCATTGCATATACACTATAACGTAACCTGTAAAACTGAGAGAAAAATGATCAAGGAAAAACTAGTTGTTCCAGACAAAGCATTCCTATAGTCATGAATAATAGACTGACATCATTACTTTATAAATTTCTACAGGTAGAATGCAAATATGTTAGCTATCTCTTCACTGCATGGCTTTAATATATATATATTTTTACTTTTTATTATTTTTGAGTAAGTAGAAATTTATTAGGAAATAAGAAAGCCCCCAGCAGTGGGAGGGGTCCCAAAAGAGGGTTGCCCACTGCATGGCTTTTAAAAACCAATTTATAAAATTCAAATTTGCATTTTGATGTAAAAAGTCAAGTCTGAGTTTATATATTTCTTCTTTGATACAAGCTGAAAACCTAGTATAAATCACTGTTTTGTTATTATTGTCTAAATTATAACTCTCCTATTACCTGAAATTCAACAATATTACTTCACTGGACATGAACTACCACTCTAAAATACAGGTATATAGTGCTTTAAAAGCATTTGTACGATGTCCTTTTCAGACCTATGCATTAAATAGGAAAAGCCAAAGAGTTTTTGAAGAGTGAATGAACTGCTAATTTTATATGTAAATCTACTGGTACTTGCTCTTGTCATTTTGGAGAGCAGAAGCAAGAACATTCCTCTATGCCATCTTCCCCCACGGCAAACAACAATAATTGCAGTGGTCTGCAGATGTCTCTTTTGCATGTGTTTTCCATGTTGCATATGTTTGCCAGTGAAAAGAGAAATGAAAGAATAGAAAGGTACAGATCACACAATTATTTACCAGGTGCACTGATACTAAACATGCTTTTCTTTTGTCTTTATTCTCAAAACTTCCTAAATAGCTTAGAGCAATGGAAAGTCTCAGCCTTCAAAGAATGGTTTACAGTAAGGCTAGATAGTGAATATTTTAGGCTTGAAAAATCACGTAAGGTCTCTGTCCCATATTCTTTCTTTTCTTGTTTTTCCCACAAGTCTTAAAAAATATAAAAACAATTTTTAGAATCAAGACCATACAAAAACAGGTCATGAACTTCTGGTTGAGAGCTATAGAAATACAGTGCCCAATCTTCTTCTTTTCTTTTCTTTTCTTTTTTTTTTTGAGTGGAGTCTCACTCAGTCTCCCAGACTGGAGTGCAGTGGCTGCTTCCCGGCCACCGCAGCCTCGACCTGCTGGGCTCCGGCGATCCTTCCACTTCAGCCTTCCGAGTAGCTGGAATTACAGGCATGCGCTACCGCGCCCGGCTGATTTTTTTTTTTTTTTATTGTAGAGATGAGGTCTCTCCAAGTTGGCCAGGCGGGTCTCGAACCTGCGGGTTCATGCAATTCACTCACCTCGGCCTCCCAAAGCGCAGGATTACAGGCTGAGCCACCGAGCCCAGCCTTATTTTCATGTGTAAAGGATTTTAGCCAATGGTTTCTCTGTTCTCTTAGGATATAGTAAAAATTCTTTAACATGGGCTATAGGACCTTATGTGCTCTGACTCCTGCTGACTCCTGCTGACCCTTCTAACCTCAACTACAACTCTCCCTGTACAATATGGTACTATCTTCTTTCAAGTCTTAAAATGCTTCATGCTTTTTGCTTTAAGACCTTTTTATATGGGCCAGGCTTGGTGGCTCAGCCTGTAATCCCAGCACTTTGGGAGGTTGAGGCAAGTGGATTGCCTGAGCCCGCGGGTTCTAGACCCACCTGGGCAACTTGGCAAGACCTCATCTCTACAATAAACAAAAAATTAGCCGGATGTGGTAGTGCACGGCTGTAGTTCCAGCTACTTGGAAGGCTGAGGCCGAAGGATTGTCAGAGCCCAGCAGGTCAAGGCTGCAGTGGCCAGGAGCATGCCACTGCACTCCAGTCTGGGTGACAGAATGAGACTCCAATTGAAAAAAAAATTGTAATACTCACTGGGTGCAGTAGCTCACATCTGTAATCCCAGCACTTTGAGAGGCAGAGGCGAGAGGACTGCCTGAGCCAGGGGTTCGAGACCAGCCTAGACAACATGGTGGGACCTCATCTCTACAATAAATCAAAAAATTAGCTGGGCATGGTGGCTCACGCCTGTAGTTCCAACTTCTTAGAAGGCTGAGGTGGAAGGATCACCTGAGGCCACCCTTAAGAGGCTGTGGTGGTCGTGAGCATGCCACTGCGCTCCAGCTAAGCAGCAGAGTGAGACTCTGACTCCAAAAAAAATGTAATACTCAATATACACCAATATCAAAAGATGTATACAGGTCACGTTTGACTTCAGCAATTACAAGAGGTGCTCAGAGTGGTTACATCAGTGTCCAGATACTTGTGATTACAGCGAACAAAAAGCAATACAGAGATAACATCTCTTAAAATGTGTATACATTTTTTTGGCATCCCTGGTATATTTTTTTGAGTAGGGGTCTTACCCTGTCACTCAAGTTGAAGTGCAGCGGCATGATTACAGTTCACTGCACCACTTATCTCCTGGGCTCAGGTGATCCTTCTACCTCAGCCTCCCGAGTAGGTGGGACTACAGACATGTGCCACCATGCCCAGCTAATTTTTTTGTAGAGACAAGATCTCGCTATGTTGCTTAGGCTGGTCTCAAACTCCTGGGTTCAAGTAATTCTCCTGCCTCAGCCTTCCAAAGTGCTGGGATTACTGTAAGCCACTACGTCTGGCCAGCCCTACAAGTTTTAAACAATTCATAACTCTTAAACCACAGGATTATGTTGGGTTTCCTATTATGTGCATCTTGTACTTCTCATTCATGACACTTATCAGAAGTATACAGACTGGCCACTAGGTTCCTATGCATAAGATTATAACCTTCATTGATTGTTTTACATTTTCTTCTAGGTAAGGTTTTTAGTTAACAGGAACCGATTCAATGGTTCCAACTAAGAACAAGAAAGAAGTTCGGAAAAACATGAAGAAAAATTAAAATTTATACACAGAATGCATAGAGACTGCCTTTACTAGATGTAAATATTGGTTGTCTTTACTAGATGCAAATTTAGAGGAGGCACTTGGTAATTGCATTGATGAATGTCTGATCAACTAAACATTCAATAGAAAAGACAATTTTTTTTTTTGAGTTGGAGTCTCACTCTGTCACCCAGGCTAGAGTGCAGTGGTATACTCACGGCCACCCCAGCATTGACCTGCTGAACTCAAGCAATCCTTCCGCCTCAGCCTTCCAAGTAGCCAGAACTATAGGCATACACTAATTTTTGATTTACTGTAGAGATGAGGTCTTGCCAAGTTTCTTGGGCTGGTCTCGAACCTACAGGCTCAGGCAATCCATCACCTGGGCCTCCCAAAGTGCTGGGATTACAGGCTGAGCCACCGAGCCTGGCCAGAAAAGACCATTTTAATAGAGGTACCTACTACTGAGTACTTCTACGTGTAAAGTATTGTTTTGACATCATCTCTAATTTTGACTAATTTCAGGTAGAAATTATTACTCCCATTTTACATATGAAGAAACAGATGCTGGGAAAAGTAGAGTTATTTATCCAAGGTCATTCAGCTAGTAAAAAGTGCCACAAATCAAACACAGGTCTATCAGGCTTTAAAACCTGGAACAAAAAGGTTTGCTAAACAAAAAGGTGCTTTAGATACAAAAATCACCGACTCAAGTCTGGTAGTACTTTACATCTTAAAACCTTGAAAGACCAGTTAATGCCTAGTAACTATAACGGTTGCTGGATCTGGACACAGCATTATGTCATATGTTTAAATATTTTTGCTCTTCTAGTTCAAAAGAGATTATGCATCTTAGTCTATAAAACTCAATGCAAAGTTCAGCAAGATTCTATCCACTTTTAAGAGGTAATGTGGTAAGAATGTTTCCAGTATTTTCTATCAATTTAACCTTGTGGTAAGAATGTTTTGTGTTTTCTATCAGTTTAACTTACATAATAAGTACTTTTAGAAAAGCAAAACAATAAAATAAGTAGAGGCTATATAGTTATTTTGACTCCCTTAAGTCAGAAAACTTCAGGGCATAGCACGCTAAACTGCAATACAAATTAACTCCTCAAGATTGATATTTGCTCACTAGTGAAACTTGATTCTAATTACAGACTAACGTGTTTGTTTTCTCTTTTGTTCCTAGTCCAAAAACTTGTTTTTAAAACAGACTTTTAAGTGGTAGAAGTCAGATGGTAAATTCTGAATTTAGACACATTCAAGGAATGTTGTTTAATTTTCCAAAAATGACTAGCCTTAATAAATTTTTAGAGCCGAGCTCGGTGGCTCAGCCTGTAATCCTGTGCTTTGGGAGGCTGAGGTGAGTGGACTGCCTGAGCCCGCGGGTTCGAGACCCGCCTGGGCAACTTGGCAAGACCTCATCTCTACAATAAAATCAAAAATTAGCCGGGCGTGGTAGCACACACCTATAGTTCCAGCTACTTGGAAGGCTGAGGTGGAAGGACCGCCGGAGCCCAGCAGGCAAGATTGCGGTGGCCGGGAGTGGCCACTGTACTCCAGTCTGGGTGACAGAGTGAGACTCCAACTCAAAAAAATAAAAATAAAAATAAATAAAATAAAATTTTACCCTGGCTTTTAAGAAGCTACGTCTTAATATTTTTTCTATTCAGTGAGTATAGAGCTACTAGAGATTTTGATTTATGGCAGAAGTTAACCTAGAAGGGAAAAAAAGCTTCCATTTTCCTATATATATTTTCTTCCTTTTGTTTTTTAGAGACGAAGTCATGCCAAGTTGCCCAGGCTGGTCACAAACCCTTGGGCTCAGGTAATCCTCTTGCTTTGGCCTCCCAAAGTGCTGGGATTACAGGCATGAACATCATACCTGGCCCATTTTCCTATATTAATGTTTTCCCAGGTATTAGCTGTCAGAAAGTATTAGCTGTCAGAAAGTCTTAGGTCCAGTTCCCAATTCTACTACTTACTAACAATGTGACTTTGGGTAAATTCATTATTCATTCTAAGCCTCAGTTTTTTCATTTGTAATGAAGAAGATAATAATAGTACTTTCCTCATAGAATTGTTTTAAGCAACTGCTTTTAAAGCATTCAGCACATAGTATGGAACCAAGCAGGAACACAAACATTAGCTATTAGCACTGTTAATAACATTCAGGTGCTAAACCACATACTACATGAAAATTAACAGGAATTGCAAGGCAGAGAAACTAAATAGCCCTCTATTAAAACAGCAGAAGCTAAAAAAATTTAGCCAGACATGGTGGTGCACACCTGTAGCTCTAGCTACTCAGGAGTCTGGGGTGGGTCTGAGGTGGAAGGATTACTTGAGCCCAGGAGGTCAAGGCTGCAGTGAGCTATGATAGTCTCTGTACTCCAGCCTGGATGACAGAGCAAGACCCTGTCTCACACAAAAAAAAAAAAAAAAAAAAGGAAAGAAAGAAAAGAAAAGAAAACAGCAGAGGCTTATATTCAAATCAGTGTTATAAAGGAGATGCCCGGTTATCTATGTGTGCTGCTATTGGTTATGGAGTTTTTCCTTTTTTTCTGTCTTTAGTTTCAAAATTACTGATTGCAAAGATGTGAACTTATTACACTCTAGTCTCAAGCATTTCTCTAGCTCCTATCTTGCCCTATTCCTAGGCAGACTGGCAAGTACCACTGCGTAACAGGTGGCTTATGTTATTTTTAGGTATGTGCATCACAGGTTTAAATAAAACCTTGTTTTAAAGCAAACATCTACTCAATTCTTGGCAGACCCCTATCTACTACAAACACCTGAATTTAAAAAGACCAGTTCATCTGACCCATTCATTCCTTCTTGCTGACCAATGCTGGAGTGCAGTGGTATGATTATAGCTCACTGTAACCTCAAACTCTTGGACTCAAGCAATCCTTCTGCCTTAGCCTCCCAAGTAGCCAGGGCTACAGGTGTGCACGAACACGCCTGGCTAATTTTTTTAAAGTTTTTAAGCAATGATGGTCTAATTAAGTGGCCCAGGTTGGTCTTGAACTCCTGGCTTAAGGCAATCCTCCCGCCTGGGCCTCTCAAAGCCCTGGGGTAACAGGTGTGAGCCACTGCACCCAGCCAAATCACTTCTATTTTCCATTCAGTAACACATACCTGTAAATAAAGGGAAGAATTAGAGCCGTGGGACATCTTTTGCACCATCCCATCTTTTTGTAGGATGCATTCCTCCAAGTGAATCACATTTGGATGTTGGCTCTTGATACTGCTTAGTGCCCAGAACTCACGAAGGGCTAGTTCAACATTTTCAGGTGCGTGGCATCGAATTTTCTTCACTGCCACCCTTGCAGAGGTCTTTCTGATGACTGCTTCATACACAACACCGTAACTACCTCGGCCTACCTCCCGTATTAGATCGTACTTTGGCTGGCTACTCACCATCTTCAAGGTCGAGGTTTCTGGAAAAACCAACAAAGTGCTCTGTTGAAATTAGGTATACCTACGGCTTGTATTTCTTCTTATGTATGATTTAGTGGTCATCTATCTCACTATGTGCAGTGCTTGAAGGTACCTGCTATACTTTGGGCAAATCTAATTTTAATAATAATAACAAAGCTAATAGTTACATAGTACTCACCATGTATCAGGAACTGTTTTAAGCATTTTAGAATATTAAATTCACTTACTCCTCATAATAATCTTACAAGGTAGATACTATTATAGTCATTTTATAAATGAGGAAATTATAGCACACAGGTTAAGTGAAATGCCCAAGATCAAAACAAATATCTAGTAACTGGTGGACCTGGGACTCGAAACCAGGCCATCTGCCTCAGACATCCACAATTTCAAGCACTACACTATACTGCCTCTTATATGAACGGCTGAAAACATCACTGTTAAAAATAGACCCCCCAAAATCAATATTCTTATGTATTGATCATGAAAAAACAAACAAGGAAGCAAAACTTCATCTTCTCCTTAAGGCAGACAGATACACATACAGATCATAAAACAGCAAAAAAACAAAACCCATTCACCGAAATGCAAACACCTGGCTTACGCTTAAGGACAGAAAGTGAATCAGATCACTTACAGAACTGAAAATGTTTAGTTGTTTTTATTATTTAAAAATAAACGGCCAAACTACATATGTTTATATTTTGTTTCTTATGTTATCTCCTTGTGTCTTGCAAAACAAAGGACAATGTCGCTTGTGGAGACGAAATATTCCTTTAAAAGCCAAGTAAGCTACTTAGAATACAGCTACCTTTTTGGTGTTTGACAGTGGGTTAGCTCTAGGTCATTTTTGGCCAAGAAACACCATTCTTTATATCCAGGGGCTCTCTGACATTGTTCTTTGGACTTCAACTCGATAAATCATTTAAAGGCAGAAGAGGCCCCACACAGAAATGCTAATGTGTTAGATGGAGAAAGCCTAACGTGTGCCTCATCATTCCCCAAAGAACTTCTAGATTCTAACGAGCTTCAGGAACAAATTCTCATTTGCAGATTGCCACCACGGGCAAGAAGAGTATAACCTGAGATTGTTCAATACTTATATTGCACGGCTGGAGAATCAAAAGGCTGCTGACTACAGCCTGGGAAGACGGAAGCAGCTATTCGAGTTCCACAGGACAGATTTAATACAGCAAATGACCACTTCTGAGGCTGCTTTCAGGCCCACTTCCTCGAAATGGCCAGCCGCCCTCCAAATTCCTACTATTTCCTAGCATGATTTCCTGTCCCAGAATCTTCTGCTCCGACTGCACAGCGATCTTTCCTGCTCTGCGTGGCTGGCCAATGACTGTCCCTCTCAAGGTGGCTCGTTCCCCTGACATGAATAAGGAGGGGGTTGCTTCTGGAGCCCTCGGAGTTCCGGCGCAAAGATGCCCCCAGTGCGCACCCAAGAGACCCACGACGGCACAGGCCCGCATGCCCCCCGCGCCGACCCCCGCGCTCCGCGGAGGCCGGCCAGGCATACACCTGCTGGCGCCTGGGCAGGGCCAGTCCAGGCCAGAGGTGTTGCCGGACGCGGCGGCTCAGGCCGCGCTCATTGGCTCAGTAGCGGGCCCTCCCCCTCCTCGGCTGCAACCAGACGGAGCCCAGAGGGGATCCTTCCGAGGCCCTTCACCCCAAGGGGTCGGTCCCGCGGCTGCCTCAACTCCTCGGGGCCGGCGGCCGAGGGCCTGAGCCTGCGGGGCGGTGGCCCTGGTGTGAGAGACAGGCCGCAGCCCGGGCCAGGGGCCTGAGGCGCGCGGGGCCTTCCTCGGGATGACTCCACTGACAGGTTGTGACAGGCCTCCCGGGGAGGGGGGCACGTGCAGGGACGTCGGCTCTGGAGCAGGGCCTCTCCGCTGCGCCGCAGGGCCAGATGTACCTCAGGGTAGCCGCCGCCGCTGCTCCCTCTCCCGGGCTCTGCAGGCCGCCATTATCGGGCAGCTCGCGCCTCCGCCGCCGCGGCTTCCAGTCAGACGCCGGCGCGCGCCCCCGTGGTGCGCGCGGACACACCCCCTTACGCCGGGCGGCCCCGCCCCCCTCCGGCTTGCCGTAGCGCGTGCCGGGACGCACCGCGCCACCTTTGAGGCGCGCGCCCGGCGTCCCGCTCGCCGCCTCCCTTCTCCAGTGGCATTGCAAAGTCTGGAGTCTCGGGAGGTGTGCGCGC
>NW_007113294.1:45641-45949 GCF_000164805.1 Carlito syrichta | reverse complement strand
TGGCCACCCGGCGGCCGCGGAGGGCGCTCAGGGCCCGCGGCGCGGGGACTGTCTGCAGCGGCGGCCGGGTCCTGAGGCTGCGCGCGCCCGTCCGCTGCCCCCCCCGCCCCACCCCCTCCGACCTACCGAGCTGCGGACTGGCGTGCCGGGGTCGCTGGGGTGGAACGCCCGGTGCATCTTCTTCCGCCCGGGCCTCGGGTGCCTGCAGGACGCCGAGCTCTTTGGCTGGCCCGCGGGGAGGCGCGGCCCGAGCCGGGAGGCCTGGCGTCCGCCCCTCCGGCCGGGAGGCTGCACCTTTTGTCCGAGTT
>NW_007113294.1:38128-45585 GCF_000164805.1 Carlito syrichta | reverse complement strand
CCTGGCCTGACGGGGCCGGGCTCAACAGCGATCGTCTCGGGGCGGGACGGTCAGCTGGAGTCTGGGCCGGAGTCGTTCGGCTGCCTCACGGCTGTCAATCACAGCCCGGCACGCTGTCGTCCCGACAGCCAGCTCCTGGCTCATCCACTCAGAGACCAGGACCAATTGGCCATCCAGTTGGTTGCACAGATCTGCAAGCAGACGCCAGAAGCGTCCATTCCTTCTTCCCCGGTCTATTCTGCACCTATTTGTCAGTAAGGTTGTGGTGCCTCCTCCCCGCGTTCTAGACGGCATGCTGTACAAAAGAATCCCTGTCACTGCCCTCAAGGGTCAACGTATTCTATTTTCTGTCCTCCATTTATGGATCTTCTCCCGAGAGTCTGGGACTGGGTTAGGTATTTCTAAAAATGATCTAGCTTAATCCTAACCAAACCCGACAAGGGAAGGCTTTCTTACTAACCCTATCCTTAACAGGTGAAGAAACACCTCTGCCTCATTTGACCCAAAGGTATCTGTTTTGGGGTGAGTCTGCCTTGAATAACTGCTCCCAATCCTCCCTCCAAAAACAAGAAACTACTCTGTAATCTGTTCAGAGTTTTGTCCCGAGTGTCATCCGTGTATCAGTCTTCAGCTGTTTGCTGGGAATACTCATGTGAGCCAAGATGTATTTCCTGCCTTCAGAAGTAGAGGGAAAATATGGAAGGCTCTGCATATACAGCTAGCTGCCTGTGTGGATTATTGATTGGAATCAGGGAAGGGCTCTCTTTTGTCAGAGTAGCCTTTTCCTTGTGTTTGTCTCAGTCATTAAATATCATACAAACCCCTCCTCTCAAGCTGGTGGCAGAACAGATTTAAAATCCACCCACCCACAAGATAGGCTGCAAACTCTAAAGTCTGTAAAGTGAGCTGGGCACAGTGGCTCCCCCTTGTAATCCCAGAACTTTGGGAGGCTGAGGTGAGAGGATTGCTTGAGCCCAGGAGTTCGAGACCAACCTGGGCAGCAAAGCGGGACCCTGTCTCTATAAAAAATAGGAAAATTAGCTGGACCTGGCGCCGTGGCTCAAGTCTGTAATCCCAGCACTTTGGGAGGTAGAGGAGAGAATTGCCTGAGCTCAGGGGTTCAAGACCAGCCTGAGCAACATGGCAGGAGCTCACCTCTACAATGAATCAGAAAATTAGCTGGGCGTGGTAGCACATGCCTGTGGTTCCATCTACTTGGAAGGCTGAGGCAGAAGGATCACCTGAGCCCGGCAGGTCGAGGCTGCGCTGGCCATGAGTATGCCACTGTACTCCAGCCTGGTTGACAGAGTGAGACTCTGACTCAAGAAAAAAGAAAAATTAGCCGGGTGTGGTGGCACATGCCTGTAGTCCCAACTACTCAGGAGGCTGAGGCAGGAAGATCTCCTAAACCCGGGAGTTAGAGGCTGTGGTGAGCCGAGATCCTGCCACTACACTCCACCCTGGACAGTAGAGTGAGACCCTGACTCAAAATAAATAAAGTCTGTAAGGTAGATTTAGGTCTTGTGGGGCCTGAAACTTTAATAATTTGGGATGCCCTCTTTAGGAAAAAGATTGCAAAATGGCCCTGTGAACACACTGCTAGGGCATTGGAAAGGGTCCCTGTAAGTGAGACACTCTCAAAGCTTAAGATTGGTTAGCTTCAGGGTAAATCTGCCCCTGCGTTTTATACACACACACACACACATTTGGCCATAGGCCCTCTTCTACAGAGCTAAGTTTCTGGGTATAGGAACCTTGTCTGTAATTCATCTCTGCAGTCTCCTCAGTCTGATATGGTATTAGAATATACCTGAGGATAGCATTCTCATACATAACTGGTGGGAAGACAAAATGTTGTAACTTATCAAGGAAATTTTGCAACATATGGCCACATTACTTAAGTATTTACCTTTTGACCCGGTAACATCCTAGACTTCTTTTTGTTATTTATTTATTTATTTATTTATTTTTGAGTCAGAGTCTTACTCTGTCACCCAGGCTGGAGTACAGTGGCATGCTCACGGCTACTGCAGCCTCAACCTGCTGGATTCAGGTGATCCTTACAGCTCAGCCTCCCAAGTAGCTGGAACTACAGATGTGTGCCACCATGCCCAGCTAATTTTTTTTTTTTGAGTAGGTGTCTTACTCTGTCGCCCATGCTGGAGTGCAGTAGCACACTTATGACCACCCTAGCCTTGACCTGCTGGGCTTAGGTGATCCTTTTGCCTCAGCCTTCCAAGTAGCTGGAACTACAAGCATGTGCCACCACGCCTGGCTAGTTTTTTTATTTATTTATTGTAGAGACGAGGTCTTTCCAGTTTCCCTAGGCTGGTCTCGAACCTGTGGGCTCAGGCAATCCTCTCACGTCAGCCTCCCAAAGTGCTGGGATTGCAGGCATAAGCCACTATGCCTGGCGCCTTTTTTTTTTTTTTTTTTTGAGTCAGAATCTCACCTTGTTGCTCAGGCTGGAATGCAGTGGCATGCTCACAACCACTGCAGCCTCGACCTGCTGGGCTCAGGCAATCCTTCCACCTCAACCTTCCAAGTAGCTGGAACTACAGGCGTGCGCCACTATGCCTGGCTAATTTTTTTATTTATTGTAGAGACGAGGTCTTGCCATGTTCCCCAGGTTGGTCTCCAACCCCTGGGCTCAGGCAATCCTCTCACCTTCGCCTCCCAAAGTGTTGAGATTACAGGCATGAGCCACCACACCTGGCCAAATACTAGACTTCTAGGAATCTATCCTAGTGATACACTGGCAAAAAGCTGAATATACAAGGCTATTAATTGTGGCATTAATGAATAGCAAAAGATTTGGAGCTGCTCACATGTCTAATAATACAGAACTGGTTGAATAAATTATAGTACATACACAGGATGAAGCACTATGTGCCTAAAAAGGTATGTGAAAGATTTCTTATGTATACCAATAAACATATACTAATATTGAGTGATGCCCATATATATTGTTAAATAAACAAGGTGTATACTAGTGTTTGTAGTATGCTAACTTCTGTTTGAGTAATGGAGAGATATAAATATGTATTAATTACTTACATTTAAAAGATAAACACTGGAAGAATAAACCCCACACTTCTAAAAATGGTTGTCTGTATGGGATGGGAGGGGATAGGGATGGAAATCTGTGAATGTTTGCATTTATAAGACATGGTTCAGTAAAAAGAATAAAGCACTTCATAAAAACTAAAAACAGCCGAGTGCAGTGTCTCACACCTGGAATCTCAGCACTTTGGGAGACAGTGGCAGGAGGATTGATTGCCTGAGTCCAGGGATTTGAGACCAACCTGGGCAATTTGGTGAGACCTTGTCTTTACAATAAATCAAAAAATTAGCCAGGTATGGTGGTGTGCGCCTATAGTTCCATCTACTTGGAAGGCTGAGGTGGAAGGATCACCTGAGCCCAGCAGGTTGAGCTACAGTGGCCATGAGCGTGCCACTGCACTCCAGCCTGGGCAACAGAGTGAGACTCCTATTCAAATAAATAAACAAAGAGCGAAAGGAAATGAACCATCTGTAATGTCAGATTGGTGGCATAACCACACAAAAAATTATTTCTTTTTAAAAAATTATTTATTTATTTATTTATTTGAGTTGGAGTCTCACTCTGTTGCCCAGGCTGGAGTACAGTGGCATACTCACAACCACCGCAGCCTTGACCTGCTGGGCTCAGATGATCCTTCCACCTCAGCCTTCCAGATAGCTGGACCTACAGGCATTCACCATCACACCTGGCTAATTTTTTTGTTGATTTATTGTAGAGATGGGGTCTTGCCAAGTTGCCTGGGCCATTTTTAAATTTTTTGTGAAGACGAATTCTAACTGCTGCCCAGGCTGATCTAAAACTCTGGGGCTCAATCAATCTTCCTGCCTTGGATTCCCAAAGTGCTGAGATTACCGGAGTAAGCCATGGCTCCCGGCCAAGAAAATCATTTCAAGTTTTTTTTTTTTCAGTAGTTTGACTGTACCTTTCTAATGGGATTTAGACTAAGGACAACTAAAACTACTAGAAGTACAATTGTACTCATTCATCTTATTGTTAGGAATATTTATATTGCTATTTTGAAACTCTGTAATTATAAGATAAAGCAAATAATTATGTTCATGGCATTAGGAACCAAGATTTTCCAGTGTAAGAGAAAGTGTTGTAAGTGTAAAAAAAGCCTAGGTCTCTCTGGTCTTAACTGCAGAAGCGAGATGAGGAAGAGAACATCATTGTTTGGAAAGCGTCACAAAAAGAAGCTCACACTGTGCCACCGTTATGGCTCTACCACCTTCAGAAGTCGACCTGTGGCAAATGTGGGTATCATGCCAAGTGTAAGAGAAAGTATAACTGCAGTACCAAGGCTAAAAGACAAAAACCATCAGGATTGGTCAGATGAGGCACCTAAAAATTGTATCCCGCAGATTCAGGCATGGATTCCACGACAGGACAACACCCAAGTAGACAGCTGTTGCAGCATCCAGTTCATCTTAAGAATTTCTACAAACTAGTTCACGCCTGTAGTTCCGCCTACTTGGAAGACTGAGGCAGACGGATCGCTGGAGTCCAGCAGGTCAAGGCTGTGGTGGCCAGGAACGTCCACTACACTTCAGTTTGGGTGACAGAGTGAGACTCCAACTGAAAAAAAAAAAAAAATTCTACAATTAGTCACACGATACATGTTCTGGTTTTAAAAACATAAAAAAAAAAAAGAAAGAAACTTAGGATAAATATAGATCTAAATTAGATAGCAGTATGAAGTATGTGTTTTTCTTTTAAAAATATATTTTTGGGTTGGGCTCAGTGGCTCAGCCTGTAATCTCAGCACTTTGGGAGGCCAAGGTGAATGGATTGCCTGAGCTTGTGAGTTTGAGACCAGCCCAGGCAATGTGGTGAGAGCTTGTATCTACAATAAATAAAAAATTAGCCGGGTGTGGTAGTGCACACCTGTAGTTCCAGCTACTTGGAAGGCTGAGGTGGAAGGATCACTGGAACCCAGCAGGTCAAAGCTGTGGTGGCTATGAGTTTGCCATTGCACTCCAACTTGGGGGATAGAGTGAGACTCCAACTTAAAAAAAAAAAAAGTTTTCGGCTTGATGCGGTGGCTCACACCTGTAATCCCAGCACTTTGGGAGGCAGAGGTGAGAGGATTGCCTGAGTCTAGGGTTCAAGACCAACCTGGGCAACTTGACAAGACCTCATCTCTACAATAAACCAAAAAATTAGCTGGGTGTGGTGGCTTGTGCCTGTAGTTCCAGCTACTTGAAAGGCTGAGGCTGAAGGATCACCTGAGCTCAGAAGGTCGAGGCTGCAGTGGCTGTGAGAGTGCCATTGCACTACAACCTGAGCGAGACACTGACTCAACAAATAAAATAAAATTATGTTTTCTAGTTCTGTCTGCTGAAAAGGCCTAGAAATAGTGACCAACTCAGTGGTAAGGAGCAGCTCTAGTGCACAGATTTGGTCTCTAAATGCCATTTTCCAATTTTAAAATTTAAATTTAAAAAAGCTTCTTTGATACATGGCTGATTACAATCTGGAGCAGGAAGATGAGTCTGCGTCATCTTGTTCCTGGAAGCCAGGAAACTTTCAAGGACTATTCGGGTCTGGTAAAAATGACTGAGGAACTAGTCCAAGGGGGCCCTGCAGACCCAAAGATGGAACAATTTGAACAGTAAGAGAAAAAGAATCACTTCAGTAGATTACAGCACATACATTGTGTAAAAATCCATTAATTCATAATTATACTTAAGGTAAACAACACATTTGTTACCACTGGTGTTTTATGGGTAACCAATTAATTACCTTGATCATTGATAAATAAAAAGAAACATTCTCCTGGGCTTTCCTTTATGTATTGTATTCCAGGTAACCAAATAGCCGATAAGAAAAATTTGGGATGTTTTTGTTTTTTTGAGTTAGAGTCTCACTCTTGTCACCCAGGCTGTAGTACAGTGGCACGCTCACGACCACTGCAGCCTCAACCTGCTGGGCTCAGACAAGCCTTCCATCTTGTCTCAGCTATCCAAATAGCTGGAACTACAGACGCATCCCACCACGCCTGGCTAATTTTTGTGATTTATTATAGATACCAGGTCTCACCAAGTTGCCCAAGCTGGTCTCGAATCCCTGGGCTCAGGGAATCTTCTCACCTCGCCCTCCCAAAGTGCTGGGATGACAGGCTGAGCCACTGTACCTGACCTGAAAAAGTTGTTTTTTGTATAAGAATTGCAATAAGCCGGGCATGGTGGCTCATGCCTGTCATCCCAGCACTTTGGGAGGTAGAGGGAAGAGGACTGCCTGAGACCAGGGGCTCGAGACCAGCCTGGGTACTTGGCGAGACCTCAAAAAAAATTTAAAAAAATAAAAAAAATCAGCCAAGCATGGTGGCGCATGCCTGTGGCTCCAGCTACTTGGAAGGCTGAGGTGGAAGGATAACCTAAGCCCAGGAGAAGATCAAGGCTGTGGTGGCCATGAGTGTGCCCAACCTGGACAACAGAGTGAGACTCCGACTCAAAAAAAAAAAAAAAGAATTGCAATAAGTTCCAATAAATGTGGAGGAAATGATAGGATCTGAAAATCATGATTTTGTAAACCCTAATGAAATAATTAGTCTAGGCAATAATCAAGAGACGATGCTAAAACAATTGGTGGAAAGTTGCTGGAGAGCTTGATAGTGGAGAGCTTAGGTTCACACAGTTTGAATCCATTGACCAATCTTAAAATCACTAAGAAGGGAATATAGTGCTCTCCATGAAATATTCTTTCCTTAAAAAAAATAGAAAAGCCGGGCTCAGTGGCTCAGCCTGTAATCCCGTGCCTTTGGGAGGCTGAGGTGAATGGATTGCCTGAGCCCGCAGGTTCGAGACCCGCCTGGGCAGCGAGACCTTATCTCTACAATAAATCAAAAAATTAGCTGGGCGTGGTAGCACATGCCTGTAATTCTGGCTACTCGGAAGGCTGAGGCAGAAGGATCGCCGGAGCCCAGCAGGTCAAGGCTGCGGTGGCCAGGAGCGGCCACTGCACTCCAGTCTGGGTGACCAAGTGAGACTCCAACTCAAAAAAAAAAAAAAAAAAAATAGAAAAATGATTCTAAGTCTAATCAAGCCAATATCTAATTACCAGCTTACCAGAAATAGAAACATGGGAGATAGACAAAGACCACAATCAGCCAAACTCAAAATTCAGGACATTCTGCAGGATACGTGTCTTGGTTTCTCCGATGGATTCATAGCATAAAAGTAAAACTGGGGCTGGACTCGGAGGCTCAGCCTGTAATCCCAGCACTTTGGGAGGCCGAGGTGAGTAGATTGCCTGAGCCTGCAGGTTCGAGACCAGCCTGGGCAACTTGGCGAGACCTCGTTTCTACAATCAATCAAAAATTAGCTGGGGGCCGGACTCGGTGGCTCAGCCTGTAATCTCAGCACTTTGGGAGGCCGAGGTGAGTGGATTGCCT
>NW_007113294.1:20094-38044 GCF_000164805.1 Carlito syrichta | reverse complement strand
TCATCTCTACAATAAATCAAAAACTAGCCAGGCGTGGTAGCACGCGCCTGTAGTTCCAGCTACCTGGAAGGCTGAGGCGGAAGGATCGCCAGAGCCCAGCAAGTGGAGGCTGCGGTGACCGGGAGCGTGCCACTGCACTCCAGTCTGGGCAACAGAGTGAAATTCCAACTCAAAAAAAACAAAACAAACAAACAAACAAAAAAAACGGGTAAAACTGGAAGGTAGAATGGTAAAGAAACTTACCAAATGCAATAACCTCATTTGGATTCTGGATCCTGATTCAAGTGAGTCAAAAAGACATCTTGGGAAGTTTGAATAGGAACTCTTAGATTAAATTAAGGAATTATTGTTCTTTTTTGTTAAGTGACATGGTGTTTATGAAAATAAAAGTCTTAGACCAGGCATTGTGGCTCAAGCCTGTAATCCCAGTACTTAGGGAGGCAGAGGTGAGAGGATTGCCTGAGTCCAGGGGTTCGAGACCAGCCTGGACAACTTGGCAAGACCTTGTCTCTACAATAAACCAAAAAATTAACCGGGCAAGGTAGCACATGCCTGTAGTTCTAGCTACTCAGAAGGCTGAGGCAGAAGGATCTCCTGAGCCCAGCAGGTCAAGGCTGCAGTGGCTGTGAGTGTGTCCCTGCACTCCAGCCTGGGCGACAAAGAGTGAGACTCCAACTCAAAAAAAAAAGAAAGAAAGAAAGAAAGAAAGAAAATAAAAGTCTTTTTCAATTGGAATAGTATATTGATGTAGTGTTATGGATGAAATGAAATGAGATCTGGGGTATGCTTTAAAATACTCCACGAATGGCACAAAAAACAAAAAAAGAGAGGAAGATTGGCAAAATGTTGACACTTGTTGAAACAAAATACTAGGTTCACGAGCTTATTTTACTATTGTACTTTTGTGTATGTTTGAATTTTTCCATAATAAAAAGTTAGATATAGCTGGGCATGGTGGTGTGTGCCCATAGTTCCTGTTACTTTGGAAGGCTGAGGCAGAAGGATCACCTGAGCCCAGCAGGTCGAGCCTGGGCAACAGTGAGACTCCAATTCAAAAAAATAAATTAATTAAAAGTTAGACAATTATGCTCATTGTGGGAATTTGGATATAGCAAGTCTGTCCCCTGGTGGCAGGTTCCATCAGTGCAGCTGCTGTCGCAGCCTAACTAAAGAGATCTGATTTCCCAAACCTGTCAAGAGCCCCATCCCCATTCTGACCTGATCAGAATCCTACGAGCTGGATAATATGAGCATACCATTTTACACCTTTGAAACTCAGTGACTCCTAATCAGTCACTAGTGGAGCCAAGATTCCTGAAGTCTTCAGACTCCAGGTCCCAGGCCCCATAAATCACTGTGATTTTGGGCTTTAACTTTTCTTATCTGAACAGAGTTCTCATGGGAAGAGGCAAACAGGGAAGCTCCTAATTAGAAAGGGTCCACACATAGGCCAGGCATGGTGGCTCATGCCTATAATCCCAGCATTTTAAGAAGCCAAGGTGAGAGGATTGCTGAAGCCCACGGGTTCAAGACCAGCCTGGGCAACTTGGCGAGACCTCATCTCTACAATAAAAATTTAAAAATTAGCTGAGAGTGGTGGCACGTGCTGTAGTTCCAGCTACTTGGAAGGCTGAGGTGGAAGGATCGCCTGAGCTCAGCAAGTTGACGCTGCGGTGGCCGTGAGTATGCCACTGCACTACAGCCTGGGAGACAGGATGAGACTCCAATTAAAAAAAAGAAAAAGAAAAAGCAAGTGTCCACACAAAGCAGATTATCAGAGAGCAATTTCACCTATAAACTATAGATAAATATAAATAGGTAATATTCATATTGTCAGTCACTTTGCAAAGTGCCATTTATACATGATCTCATTTAATTTGCACAGTGACCCTGTGAGCCATGTGCTATTATTACTTCCCTTGTACTACTGAGGAACAGAGGTTCTTTTTTTAAATTTTTTTTGAGTTGGAGTCTTACTCTCTTGTCCAGGCTGGAGGGCAGTGGCACGCTCAGTGTCAGTGCAACCTCAACCTGCCGGGCTCAGGCGATCCTTCTGCCTCAGCCTTCCAAGTAACTGGAACAACATGTGTGCGCCACCACAACCAGCTAATTTTTTAATTTATTGTAGAGACAAGGTCTTGCCAAGTTGCCCAGACCGGTCTCGAATCCCTGGACTCAGGTAATCCTCTGGCCTCTGCCTCCCAGAGTGCTGGGATTGTAGGTGTGAGCCACCACGCCAGGCTGGAACAGAGGTCTAAGAGTTGAGAGGATTTGTCTAAAGTCTCACAGCTAGAAAATGTCAGAACTGGCACTTGAACTCAGACTACAATACCTGTGTGTGTAGTTTTAAAAGACTTTATTTTTAGAGTGGTTTTAGGGTCACAGTGAAGTTGAGTGAAGATTATAGGGAGCTTTCACAGATACCATGTATCCAAAGCACATCTCTTAATCCCCCTTCCTATCAGATTGCTGATCCTAAATTCCTCATCTGCAGAAATTCTGGAAGCATTAGTAATGCTTTGTTAGAGAACTAGTACCCTCTGAGCCCACTACAAAGAGATCATTAAGGATAATTGGTTAGGTCTATCAGTGAGTGTTTGAGGAGCAGCTTCCAACTGTCATAGCAGGGAGAGTTCCCATCAGTGTCCCCTCTCCTGTCTTTCCCAAGCTGGGAGAGCCCGAGCTCCATCTCTTTGGAGAGGAACTCCTTTAGTGCCAGAACTAGTACTAACATGTTGTGTGATCTTTTTTTTTTTTTTTTTTGAGTTGGAGTCTCACTCTGTCGCCCAGACTGGAGTGCAGTGGCCGCTCCCAGCCACCGCAGCCTCGACCTGCTGGGCTCCAGCGATCCTTCTGCCTCAGCCTTCCGAGTAACCGGAATTACAGGCATGCGCTACCATGCCCGGCTGATTTTTTGATTTATTGTAGAGATGAGGTCTCGCTGCCCAGGTGGGTCTCGAACCCGTGGGCTCAGGCAATCCGCTCACCTCAGCCTCCCAAAGGCGCGGGATTACAGGCTGAGCCACCGAGCCCGGCTAACATGCTGTGTGATCTTAAGCAAGTCTCCTCTGGGCCTCAATTTCCTCATCCGTACACTGGGCCTCATCTCTTAGTTTGTCTCTAAGGATCCTTCCAGCTCTCACACTCTGATCCTTCAATCCTACACCTCCACTATGTTCATAATAAGAAGATGGAAACGTTACTTCTGATCCAGTCCTCCAGACAAGTGATGTCGGGGCCCAAGAAGGTCATGTGTCAGGTAACTTTAGCTGTTTTGTTTTTGGATGGGTCCCAGTGTCTCCTCCTTGAGGTCTGAGAACAGCTGGAGCAGCCGGTAATTAAGACCCAAGTCCACATCCTCTGCCCCTGGGACCAAGAGCTGCTGGGGTTTTCCTCATCTGAAAACCATGGAATCTGAGGGGTTGAGGGCCACGAGGAAAGGTCCCAAGGGTATCCCAAACTGAGGACTCACTCAACTCCTCAGCAGGTCCTGAGATAAAACCTGGGCTTCCTCTCACCCTTCTGTCCTCTTCTGGATGCTTCACGCTGCAAGAGCAAAAATGCTCTTGCTCCCAAAGGGTTTGCAGGCATGAGCCACTGTGCCCAGTCCTTTTTTGCCCCTTTACCTTCAACCATGTGATAGTAAAAGGCACCATCATGGAAGCAGAGAGAGCAGACCTCACCAGACACTGAAGATGTTCAAGCCTTATCTTGGTCTACCCAACCTCTAGACCTGGGAGAAGTAAATTTCTATTGTTTATAAATTATCCAATCTAAGGTATTTTGTGCTGAATGAACTAAGACACATGGAGCATGTTGTATGTTTTATTCATGGCCACATTCCCCATCCTGGCACAGTGCCTGGCACTTAGGCTTCCCTACATGTTGGAGGATATGCTATTTACTAGTACTAATTTCCTGGAGAGTTCTGTCTACTATTGGAAGATAAACATAATAATAAGACTTTTGGGAGTGGCAGCCAGGGGCCAGTCTAAGTAACATTCAGAGCTGCACTGAGTAGCAAACCTTTTTTGTTTTGCCATGTGGGATCTACAAGTTTCTCCAAGGTACAACTCTTAGGAGCATCGAGAGGCCAAGTGTGGCTATCTGTGTCTACTTCTCTACCCTTTCCCCAAACGGAACTCAGTCCATGCTCTGAATAACCATTGGACCAATATTCAAAGAATGTCAGCTTATTTTATTTTGTTTTTTGAATCAGAGTCTCACTCTGCTGCCCAGGCTGGAGTGCAGTGTCACACTCACGGCCACTGCAGCCTCCACCTGCTGGGCTCAGGCGATCCTTCCACCTTAGCCTTCCAAGTAACTGGAACTACAGGCGTGTGCCGCCACGCTCAGCTAACTTTTTGATTTATTGTAGAAATGAGGTCTTGCCAAGTTGCCCAGGCTGGTCTCAAACCTGTGGGCTCAGGAAATCCTCTTATCTCAGCCTCCCAAATTTCTGGGATTACAGGCTGAGCCGCCGCACCCGGCTGAAGAATATCAGTTTAAAAGAAGGTCTCACTTTGACCCTCAAATCTTTTTTTTGAATTGGAGTCTCACTCTGTCGCCCAGGCTGAAGTGCAGTGACATGCTCATGGCCACTGCAGTCTCAACTTGCTGAGGTCATGCCAAGTTGCCCAGGCTGGTCTCAAACCCCTAGGCTCAGGCAATCCTCTCACCTCCATATTTCTTTCTTTTTTTTTTTTTTTATTTTTTTTGACTCAGTGTCTCACTCAGTTGCCCAGACTAGAGTGCAGTGGAATGCTTACGGCCACTACAGCCTCAATCTGCTGGGCTCCTTCTACCTCAGCCTTCCAAGTAGCTGGAACTACAGGTGCGTGCCACCCCACTTGGCTAATTTTTTAAATTTATTATAGAGATGAGGTCTTACCAAGTTGCCCTGGCTGGTCTCAAACCCGTGGGCTCAGGCCTCCCAAAGTGCTGGAATTATAGGTATGAGCCACTATACCTGGCCCCATATTTGTTTTTAAATAGACAAATAAAACTTGTATATATTTATGGTGCACAATATAATGCTTTGAAATATGTATACATTGTGGAATGATTAAATTTAAGTCCCAAATTAAATGCCACCTCTCAAAAGCTTTCCTTGCCCTTAATTCCCCTTCACAGAAGAACAATTTAGAGTTCCCTCCTCTGGGCCATGTAATCTCATCTAGTACTAGTCGCCTTGCCCTGTCTTTGCCTGTTTATGTGTCTGTCTCCCCTCCTAGAAGAGGCCCCTGAGGACAGGGGCCTTGTCTTGTTCACTGCCTATTCCCTAGCACCTAGCACAACTTCCTACCCACAGTAGCTATTCACTAAATAACTGTTGACTTAGCAAATAAAGTGCCACCATGTGCTAGGCACTATTTGACTCCTTGGGATATTTGTTAGCCATCCCCTCAGTGTCTGGATTTAAGCCAGTCAATAGGCCCATTCCTCTAGGACGTGAAGCGTGCTCAAGGAAGGGCACACAACACTAACCCCTGACACCTAGCCAATCAGGTCCAACAAGACTCAATTCCAGAACTATTGTTTGAGGAATGGAGATGCTTTCTTGTTTCTGTGGAATGTGAACCCATGAGGCTGAATCCCAGGACCACTGGTGACTCCTGGGACCAAGAAGGGAGCCAACCTTAAGACGAAGTTAGTATCAAGAGAGGCAGAACAGAGGAAATGGAGTCTCTTGGTGACATGTGAGCGGTTGAATCAAGCATCTTTCCCAAGGCCAGCCCTGCCATCTCCATTCTTCTCAGGCTCATGCACTCATCATTCCTTTAAGTATGTCTGAGTTGCCGGGCACAGTGGCTCATGCCTTTAATCCCAGCACTTTGGAAGGCGGAGGCGAGAGTATTGCCTGAGTCCAGGGGTTCGAGGCCAGCCTGGGCGACATGACGAGACCTTGTCGCTATAATAAATCAAAAAATGAGCTGAGCATGGTGGCCCATGCCTATATTTACAGCTACTTGGAAGGTTGAGGCGGAAGGATCACCTGAGCCCAGTAGGTTGAGGCTGTGGTGGCCATCAGTGTGCTACTGCATTCCAGCCTGGGCATCAGAGTGCAACTCCAACTAAAAAAAAAAAAAAAAAAAAGCAAAAAGGGACAAATAGCTCCTTGCCACCTGTTTTGTGAGTTCACTAATCCCATTCATCGCTCTACTTTCATGGTTTAATCACTCACTAAAGATTCCACCTTTTAATGCAATCACACTGTCAATGAAGTTTCAACATAAAAACTTCGAGAGGACACAGTGAGACCACGGCACAGTGAATGGAATGAGACACATACAGTTCTGGAAAGTGCTATAAAAAAAAGAAATGAAATTATGACATGTTTATAACATGGATGGAAAGTGTTATGAAAAGAAAGAAGAAATGAAATTATGATGTGTTACAACATGGATGAAACTTTATTACTTTATTACTGATAAAGTAGGGTTTGAGACCAGCCCAGCAACTTGGAGAGACCTCATCTCTACAATAAATAAAAAAATTAGCTGGGCGTGGAGGCGCATGCATATAGTTTCCGCTACTTGGAAGGCTGAAACGAACGATCACCTGAGCCCAATAGGTCGAGGCTGTGGGGGCCGTGAGCATAACACTGCACTCCAGTCTGGGTGACAGAGTGAGACTCCGACTCATAAAAACAAAAAAAAATTGTAAAAACCCAAAACAATGCAGGTGTCAGATTCTGTAGGGTCTCTTAAACCAAGTCCTGGACTAGGGGATAAAAGCAATGGATCAGTAAAGGTTTGTTTTTTTAAACTGTAGTAAAATATAGGTAACAAAATTACCAGTTGAATTATTTTAAGTGTACAATTCAGTGGCATTAAGTACCTTCACATCGTTGTGCAACCATCACCACCACCCATAAGTTTTTATCATCCCAAACTGAAGTTCCGCCCCTCCCGCCCTTTTTTTTTTGAGTCAGAGTCTCTCACTCTGTGGCCCAGGCTAAAGTGCAGTGGCATGCTCACAGTCACCACAGCCTCAACCTGCTGGGCTCAGGTGATCCTTCTTCCTCAGATGTCCAAGTAGTTGGAACCGCAGGCTTGTACCACCATGCCTGGTTTATTTTTTGATTTTATTGTAGAGATGAGAGGTCTCGCCAAGTTGCCCAGGCTAGTCTCAAAAACATGAGTTCAGGCAATCCTCTCACCTCGACCTCCCAAAGTGCTGGGATTATAGACATGAGTCACTGCACCCAGCTACTTGGATAGCTGAGGTAGAAGGATCACCTGAACCCAGCGGGTCGAGGCTGTGGTGGATGTGAGCATGCCACTGCACTTCAACCTGGGCCACAGAGTGAGAGACTCTGACTCTGCATCCATTAAATACTAATTCCCAGTCTCTCTCCCCTTAGTCCCTGGTAACCATTCTTCTTTTTTTTTTTTAAACAAGGTACAGATGTATCTGTGTGCATATTCATTCATTCATTCTTTTGTTCAACAAACATTTATTGAGGGTATGCTTTGTGCCAGAACTGGGTTAGGTGCTGGGAATATAGAAATGAACAAGACAGAGCCCCTTTTCTTACACCATTCACAAGTGTCTGGAGTAGTGTTTATAAACTGGGCATTGACAGCTGCAGAGAATTTAAGGGGATAAGGGGAAGCAGAACAATAGAGACTCAGTGGGAAGGGTAAGCTCCCAGGTGTGAGAATAAGTCTTTCATCCTGGTAACCATTATTCTACTTTCTGTCTCTAGGAATTTGACTATTCTAGGTACCTTATAGGAATAGAATCATATCTGTCCTCTTGTGTCTGGTTTCTTTCATACTTAGTATAATGTCTTCAAGGTTCATCCATGTAGCATGTGTCAAAATTTCTCTTTCTTTCTTTTTTTTTTTTTTTGAGTTGGAGTCTCACTCTGTTGCCCAGACTGGAGTGCAGTGGCCGCTCCCAGCCGCTGCAGCCTCGACCTGCTGGGCTCCGGCGATCCTTCCGCCTCAGCCTTCCAAGTAGCCGGAACTACAGAGTGAGACTCCAACTCAAATATATATATATATATATATTCCATTATATGTACATACCACATTATGTTTATTCACTCATCTATCTATTGCCAAAGAGTTTTGTGTTTTGTTTTTTTCTGAGTTGGGGCCTCACTCTGTTACCAAGACTGGAGTGCAGTGGCATGATCACAATTCACCACAGCCTTAACCTGCTGGGCTCAGGTGATCTTTCCACCTCAGCATCCCAAGTAGCTGGGACTACAGGCATGTGCCATTATGCTGGGCTCACTTTGTAGAGATGAGAACTCACGATGTTGCCCAGGCTGGTCTCGAGCTCCTGGGCTCAAGCAATCCTCCAAGTGCTGAGATTACAGGCATGAGCCATCATGCTCAGCCCAAAGAGTTTCAAGTAGAGATTTTAAACTCAATATATGTCTGATTTAAAAGATCAGTCTAGCTACCAAGTAGAGACTGATTCAAGAGTGGGCTAGAGGGCAGAGGGCGAGCCATTGCAGAGGTCAAGGTAAGAAATAATGGTGGTCTGGACCAGGCTGTGATGGAGGTGATGGGGAGGAGTAGAAGATTTAAGGGCAGGTAGGAGATGGCACAGGACTTGGTGTTTGGAAGTTTAGGGTGGGAAGGAACAGTCAAGGAACTGCTGAACTTGAGGGAAATAAATTCAGTGCTCCTCACGACTTGAGCTAATGGGGTCTGTTGAGCTGAAGATAAGAGTACTCTCTCTACACATCTCCCTTCTCATCATCTCTGCTTTCTGGGAAACCCAGACTGAAGTACCAAGAAACTTTCTGATTATCATGTGGCTTCCCCCATGACCTTCAAACAGGGAGAGGACACACCAGTCTTCTCGTACACGCATTCTCGCATACTTGACTGAAAAATTTATCTTTGGAAATTCACAGATTGATGTCTGCTTTGTGATTGAATCAGATTCTGTTGCTTTGCTATTATCAGTCCATCAAGGAAAGGTGAATCCCCTCTCAGTGTGCTACAAACAGTTAGAGTTCTGATATTGTAAAGTTGAGTCCCAAACTCCCTTTTGTGGTGACTTCACCAAGAGAGGTGCTGTCTTGTGGGTCCTTCTCATGCTATTCAGACTTCTCTTGGAGACACCCTTCACTACCACTGTATTATATGCTGAGTAGTCAAGCTCAAACAGGCTAAGAAGGTGGATAACTGAGCTCTATGCCCATGGCTTGCTTTCCCCTGAACTGGCACATTCTTCCACTGCTGGTGGTGCTGTGCACTCTTTTAGGAAAGCAATCTGTCCATATTTACCAAGAACCCTTTCAGTAATCAGTCCTGCTTCTAAGAATCTAGCCTAAGGAAATAATTAAAATCATGACATTCAACATAGCATTGCTGATAACTGAGAAACTAAAAGCAAAATATGTGTCCAACAATATATTCATAAGATGAAATATTCTGCAGCCATTAAAAAGTGAGCATTAGCCGGGCGCGGTGACTCACGCCTGTAATCCCAGCACTTTGGGAGGCAGAGGCAAGAGTATTACCTGAGCCCAGGGATTCGAGACCAGCCTGGGCAATGTGACAAGACCTCATCTCTAAAAAAAAAAAGAAAAAGCCGGGCTCAGTGGCTCAGTCTATAATCCCAGAGCTTTGGGAGGCCAAGGCAAGTGGATTGCCGGAGCCCACGGGTTCAAGACACACCTGGGCAACTTGGTGAGACCTTGTCTCTATAATAAATCAAAAATTAACTGGGCATGGTAATGCGCCTGTAATTCCAGCTCCTTGGAAGGCTGAGGCGGAAGGATCACCAGAGCCCAGCAGGTCAAGGCTGCAGTGACCAGGAGCGTGTCACTGCACTCCAGTCTGGGCGACAGAGTGAGACTCCAACTCAAAAAAAAAAAGAAAAGAAAAGGATTTGACTCCAAGCGGCCAGTCACCATTGCTTTAAGGCCAGACGTGGTGGCTCACACCTATAATCCCAGCACTTTGGGAGGCCGGGTGAGAGGACTACCTGAGCCCATGGGTTCAAGATCAGCCTGGGCAACTTGGTGAGACCTCATTTCTATAATAAATCAAAAAATTAGCTAGGCATGGTGGTACATGCCTGTAGTTCCAGTTACTCGGAAGGCTGAGGTGGAAGCATCGCCTGAGCCCAGCAGATCAAGGCTGCAGTGGCCATGAGTATGCCATTACCCTCCAGCCTGAGCAAAAGAGTGAGACTCCGACTCGAAAAAAAAAAAGTGGGCATCCTCAAAAGAGCAGATCTTCAGTTACAGAAACATATACTTCACATGAATCAACTCATTTCATTTTCACAACAATCCTACAAAGCATTTATCCCTATTTTACAGATGGGGGAACTGAGGCACAGAGAGGTTAGGGAACTGCCCAAAGTCACACTGCATTAAGTGGCAGACCTGGGAGGGTGACCCAGCAGCAGCCTGGCTCCAGAGGCTGCAGGTTTAACTACTATGCCATACTGCCCTTAGAAGTGAACGTCAGATGCCTGAAGTTGAGGCTTCTGTGACTGTGAGACCTGGACAAAGGGGCCTCTCTATTCCTTCTCCCTGTAACTTACCTTGTTTCCTGGAAGACTCCAAACCATCAAACACCTTGAAGGAGTGAAGTGGTGAGCAAGGGGTGGAGAACCAGGAACCAGAAAGGAAAACATAGCTATGATTTCCCTGGGCAGGACAGATGTTCTGTTGTCTGATTCCCACTTCTCTCAGGCTGACCCTGACTCTGCCCCCGTGCTATCATGAGGCCTGGGCCAACAGGCCCGGCCCCCTGTCCATCCACCAGAAAGGCGACTTTCTGGAAGCTCATCTCCTCCCTCTCTGCCCCATCCCAGTCAACTCTGTGCCTGGAAGTTGAAGAAACCAGACACAGTAGCCAGTCGGAGCAGGACACCTTCCTTTGGCTCTCACCACCCACAAAAGGGGCGGAGGACAAGGGCTTGGTGCTGCTGGCAGAAAGGAACTGAGTTTCACTCTGCTGCTCACTTGCTGTGTGACCTGAGGCAAGTTACTCATGAGCCTCAGTTTCCTCATTATAAAATGGAGATACTAAGAGTACCTGAAGTAGGGTTGAATGGAACAATGTGGGTGACACATTTGTTGCTGTAGCCTGGCATCTTAAAGGGACTCAAGACAGGGTAACTATGGTTACTATTATTATCCCACCATCCACATTCTCCTCGGGGGCGCTGAGAGAGATAGCGGAGAAGGCATCCAAATGCCTTGGCTGCTAAAAGGGAATGCCTTTATCAGCATAGACGTCAGAGTTATTAATACTCAGCCAGCCCCAGCAGTTTTGGACTTAGCATTCCAAAGGTGGCGAGGTGAGGAGGGTGGGGCTGGGGAACAGGTGGCCAAGGCAGGAGGAAGAAGCCCTGGCCTCCCCAGTGGGAGCAAGCTCTCCCCACCTTCCTGGCAGACACCCTCCACCTGCAGAAGGTCTGGGAAGGTGTGAAATTCTTGCATGAAGTCAACCAACAGGTTTTCATCTCTTCAGTCCTGTGGGCACAAGCACCATCCTTCCAGGGATCTGATGCCCAAGAGAGCAGGGACCCAGAAGGAACAAATCCACACATGAAACTGTAGATTTTCAAAGTCAGAAGGGGATTGAGAGGTCTGCAACCTGCCTTCGTGATTTAGACTCAGCCTTGGGACTCAGACAGGCCTGCATGACCGGGAAAACCTAGATCCTTCAAGCCTCAGTTTCCTTAGTGGTAAACTGGGAATAATAATAAGCTAGAGCCCTTCCCAGTAATAGAAACATCTTCATTTGGCTGTTGAAAGAACAAATGAAAGAATCCCCATACAGTACAGGGATTAGCCTGCAACAGGTGTCTGGTGAGCAGCGGGTGTGGGTGGCCCAGCCCCTCATTTTCCACATGACTTCCAGTTTTGTTCCCCTGTGAGTGGTGGCAGACCGTAAGGAACAAAGATCTTCCAGGAATTTTTCATTCCTCCACTGAGCTAACAATTATACCGGGCAATGCTTTGTTTTCTTATATTGATTTTTTAAAAATTAAGAGCCTAGCTGGGCTCGGTGGCTCAGCCTGTAATTCTGCGCTTTGGGAGGCTGAGGTGAGTGGATGGCCTGAGCCCGTGGGTTCGAGACCCACCTGGGCAACTTGGCAAGACCTCATCTCTACAATAAATAAAAAAATTCGCCAGGCGTGGTAGCGCACACCTGTAGTTCCAGCTACTTGGAAGGCTGAGGCGGAAGGATCGCCAGAGGTCAGCAGGTCAAGGCTGCGGTGGCCAGAAGCGGCCACTGTACTCCAGTCTGGGCTACAGAGTGAGACTCCAACTCAAAAAAAAAAATTAAGAGCCTTTATTTTTTAGACCGTTTTAGGTTCGCAGCAAAATTGAGAGGAAGGTACAGAAATACCCCAAATACCCCTCAGACCCCACTTTTGTACAGCCTCCTGCATTCTCAACATCCCCTACCAGATCGGTGCCATTGTTACAAGTGATGACCCTCTGTGGACACATCATTATCACCAAAGTCCACAGTTTACATGAGTATCACTCTTGGTGTTGCACATTCTGTGGATTTGGACAAACGTACAGTGACATGAATCCATCACTGTTAGATCATACAGGATCTTTTCACTGCCCTAAAAATCCTCTGTGCTTTGCCTATTCCTCCCTCTCTCCCCACTTACTCTTGGCAACAACTAATTTTTTTATTGTCATCATAATTTTATCTTTTCCAGAATGTCATCTAGTTGGATTCATACAGTATGTAGCCTTTTCTTTTTTCAAAGACTTTTAAAAAATAAATTTAATTAAATAATTATTTATTTTTTGAGTTGGAGTCTCACTCGACCCGCTGGGCTCCGGCGATCCTTCCACCTCATCCTTCTGAGTAGCCAGAATTACAGGCATGCGCTACCACGCCCAGCTGATTTTTTTTTTTTTGTAGAGATGAGGTCTTGCTGCCCAGGTGGGTCTCGAACCTGCGGGCTCGGGCAATCCACTCACCTGAGCCTCCCAAAGGCGCGGGATTACAGGCTGAGCCACCAAGCCCGGCAAATTTTTTTTAAAGTTGAAGCCTCAATTGGTTGCCCAGGCTGGAGAGCAGTGGCAAACTCACGGCCACCCCAGCGTCAACTTGCTGGACTGACCTGCTGGGCTCCGGCAATCCTTCCACCTTAGCCTTCCAAGTAGCTGGAACTACAGGCCCGCACTATCACACCCAGCTAATTTTTGATTTATTGTAGAGACTAGATCTCGCCAAGTTGCCTAGGCTGGTTTCAAATCCACAAGCTCAAGCAATCCTCTTGCCTCGGTCTCCCAAAGTGCTTGGATTACAGGCTGATCCCCCAAGTCCAGCCTTTATTTTTATTTTTATTTTTTTTGAGTTGGAGTTTCACTCATTCTGTTGCCCAGGCTGGAGTCCAGTGGCACGCTCATGGCCACCGCAGCCTCGGCTTGCTGGGTTCGGGTGATCCTTTTGCCTCAGCCTTCCAAGTAACTGGAACTACAGGCACACGCCACCATGCCCGACTAATTTTCTGATTTATTGTAGAGATGAGACCTTGCCAAGTTGCCCATGAAGTCTTTTCAAATTGACTTATTTCACTTAGTAATATGCATTTAAATTTCCTCCATGTTTTTCCATGGCTTGATAGCACATTTATTTTTAGTGCCAAAGAATATCTGATTTTCTGGATGTACGACAGTTTATTTATCTGTTCACTTGCTGAAGGACATCTGGCTTGCTTCCAATTTTTGGCAATGATGAATAAAGCTGCTACAGATATTCATGTATAGGTTTTTGTGTGGCTATAAGTTTTCTTTACTTTTTTTTTTTTTGAGTCAGAGTCTCACTTTGTCACTCAGACTGGAGTGCAGTGGCATGCTCATTGCCACCGCAGCCTCGACCTGCTGGGCTCAGGTGATGTTTCTGCCTCAGCCTTCCAAGTAGCTGGAACTATAGGCCTGTGCTACCATGCCTAGCTAATTTGTTTTTATTTATTGTAGAGAAGAGGTCTTACCATGTTGCCCCGGGCCAGTCTTGAATCCACGGCTCAGGCAATCCTCTCGCCTCTTCCCCGCAAAGTGCTGGGATTATACGCATGAGCCACCACGCCTGGCATTATGCAGTCATTTAAAAATATAGTTCTAAGCTGGGCTTGGTGGCTCAGCCTGTAATCCTGCGCCTTGGGAGACTGAGGTGAGTGGATTGCCTGAGCCCGCGGGTTCGAGACCTGCCTGGGCAACTTGGTGAGACCTCATCTCTACAATAAATCAAAAAATCAGCCAGGAATGGTAGTGTGTGCCTGTAATTCTGGCTACTCGGAAGACTGAGGCAGAAGGATCGCTGGAGCCCAGTGGGTCGAGGCTGCAGTGACTGGGAGCGGCCACTGCACTCCAGTCTGGGCGACAGAGTGAGACTCCAACTCAAAAAAAAATGTAAAAAAATAAAAAATAAAAATATAGTTCTGAAAACTAAAACCTGGGTGGGGTGCAGTGACTCACAATGGTAACTATAATAATGGTAATTATTATTATAATTATAAGACGTGGGCATACCTGGTCCCAACCATTACCAGATCCATAAAGTTCTCAAAAAAGTAAAACAGTTCACTTGTTGAGGTGGTGTGATTGTAGGTGTTTGTATTTTCTTTTTTCCTTTCCCAAAAGTATCTTTTGTTGATACATTTCTGTTTCTGCAACTCTTTTATTATTATTATTATTATTATTATTATTTTTTTTTTTTTTGAGTTGGAGTCTCACTCTGTCACTCAGGCTTGAGCCACCGAGCCCGACCTTATTTATTATTATTATTATTTCTTTTTGAGTCAAAGTCTCACTCTGTTGCCCAGGCTGGAGTGCACCAGCATGCTCACAGCCACTCCAGTGTCAACAAACTGGGCTCAGGCGATCCTTCCACCTCAGCCTTTCAAGTAGTCAGAACTGCAGGCACATGATACCACACCCAGTTAATTTTTTAAAAAATATACTATAGAGACAAGGTCTTGCCAAGTTGCCTAGGCTGGTCTTGAACCCCTGGGCTCAGGCAATCCTCCCACCTCAGCTCCTAAAGTGCTGGGATTATAGGCTTGATCCACCGCGCCTGACCTTTCTGCAACTCTTTTAAAGTCTAGAGAAAAGAAACATTCCAGGAGTCTCAAGAGATCAAATAAGCCGGACACTGTGGCTGAAGCCTGTAATCCCAGAACTTTGGGAGGTGGAGGTGAGAGGATTGCCTGAATCCAAGGGTTCCAGACCAGCCTGGGCGAACTTGGCAAGGCCTCATCTCTACAAAAAATCAAAAAATTAGCCAGGTATGGCAGTGCACACCTGTGGCTCCAGCTACTTGGAAGACTGAAGCAGAAGGATGACCTGAGTCCAGCAGGTCGAGGCTGTGGTGGCTGTGAGCATGCCACCGCACTCCAGCCTGGGCAATAGAGTGAGACTCTGACTCCAAAAAAAAAAAAAAAAGAGAGAGAGAGAGAGTCCAAGCAAGACAATTCTCTGATGACTGTGGAAAAACCCTGATGACGGTCCTCTGATGACTGTGAGATGGACCTATCATCCTAGCGAGCATGCTGTGCAATCATGCTTCCTCTCTGAGCCAATTTCTGAACATGCGCAATGCCATATTGCTGCTACACCTCAGCATCCCAGTGTTCTGGGATTACATGGTAACCCACTGTGCCTGGCCAAAGATACTTTATTATTGTTTTTTTTTATAGAGACAAGGTCTCACTCTGTCACCCAGGCTGTAGTGAAGTAGCACGATTATAGCTCACTGCAGCCTCAAACTCCTGGGCTCAAGCGGTCCTCCCACCTTGGCCTGGGATTACAGGTATAAGTCTACACGCCCAGTCAATTTTGGTTTATTTTCTAGATAGCATGTATTACATCAGAAATTCTATTTATTCATTTATTTAGAGTCGGAGTTTCACTCTGTCGCTCAGGCTGGAGTGAAGTGGCACGCTCACGCCTACTGCAGCCTTGACCTGCCGGGCTCAGGTGATCCTGTTTCAGTCTTCCAAAAAGCTGGAACCACAGGCACACACCACCACATCCAGTTAATTTTTTGATTTACTATAGAGATACGGTTTGTCAAGTTGCCCAGGCTGGTCTTGAACCCCTGGACTCAGGCAATCCTCTCATCTCAGCCTTCCAAAATGTTAGGATTACAGGCGTGAGCCAACACGCCTGGCTATTTATTTATTTATTTATTTGTTTATTTATTTTTGAATCGAAGTCTTACTCCATCGCCCAGGCAGGAGTGCAGTGGCACACTCACAGCCACTGCAGCCTCTACCTGCTGTGCTCAGGTGAATCTTCTGTTTCAACCTTCCAAGTAGCTGGAACTACAGGCACACACCACCACTGACTAATTTTTTTATTTATTGTAGAGGCGAGGTCTCACCATGTTACTTAGGCTGGTCTCGAACCCCTGAACTCAGGCAATCCTCTTGTCTCTGCCTCCCAAAGTGATTACAGACATGAGGCCCCATGCCCAGCTGAATATTCCCCTTTATTTAAAAAAAAAAAGTGTAGAGATGGGGGTCTTGCTATGCTGTCCAGGCTGGTCTAGAATTCTCAGCCTTAAGTAATCCTTCTGCCTCAGTCTCCCAAAGAGCTGGGATTATAGGTGTGAGCCACCACACTCAGTTAGAATATCCTTTTTTTTTTTGTCGGTTTCACTCATGGCCACCACAGCCTCAACCTGCTGGGCTCAGGCAATCCTTTTACCTCAGCCTTCCAAGTAGCTGGAACCATAGGAATGTGCCACCATGCCCAGCTAATGTTTTTTTTTGAGTTGAAGTCTCACTCTGTCATCCAGACTGGAGTGCAGTGGCCGCTCCCGGTCACTGCAACCTCGACCTGCTGGGCTCCGGCGATCCTTCCACCTCAGCCTTCCGAGTAACTGGAACTATAGGCATGCACTACCACACCTGGCTAATTTTTTTTTTTTTTATTTATTGTAGAGATGAGGTCTCACCAAGTTGCCCAGGCGGGTCTCGAACCCGTGGGCTCAAGCAATCCACTCACCTCAGCCTCCCAAAGCATGGGATTACAGGCTGAGTCACTGAGCCCGGCTTCCAGCTAATTTTTTGATGTATTGTAGAGACAAGGTCTTGCCAATTTGTACAGGCTGGTCTCGAACCCCTGGACTCGTCTCAAGCCCCTGGACACAGGCAATCATCTTGCCTCTACCTCCCATTGTGATCAGTGAATATCCTTTCTTTTTTTTTATAATCAATATTTTTTATTATGATATTGTGGGGTACAGTTAAGGGTTAGGTATGCAAATATGCTTCGTTCAGGCACCCTTGTTGATAAAAGTTGTCTCCCTGTCCCCAGACAGATGTTTACTACCATTAATCCCATCTCCCTTCCCCTCCCTGCCATAGTTTCCCACAACTATCAGTCATTTTCTTATGGTAATATGTTGAGTGATCAAGATCCACTATATGAGTGAGAACATGTGATACTCAGATCTTTGTTTCTGTGAGAGGTCACTCAGTATTATAGACTCTAGTTCCATCCAGGTTGCTGCGAAATTCATGATTTTGTTCTTTTTTATGTCTACGTAGTATTCTATCATGTATATGTACCACATTTTTAAAATCCAGTCCTCTTTTGATGGGCAGCATGGTTGCTTCCAGGTTCTTGCTTTTGTGAACAATGCTGCGATAAACATTTGTGTGCAGTAATCTTTTTGATAGAGTGATTTGAGTTCTTCAGGGTATATTCCCAGCAGGGGGATTGCAGGGTCATATGGGAGGTTGATATTTAGAGCTTTTAGGAATCGCCACACTGCTTTCCACAGAGGTTGCACTAGTTTACACTCTCACCAACAGTGTAGAAGTGTTCCCTTTTCGCCACACCCTCTCCAGCAACTGTTATTTTTTGAGTTATTGATAATTGCCATTCTGACTGGAGTTCGGTGGTATCTCAGTGTGGTTTTGAATTGCATCTCCCTGATGATTAGTGAGGTTGAACATTTCTTCATGTGTCTGTTGGCTG
>NW_007113294.1:18018-19401 GCF_000164805.1 Carlito syrichta | reverse complement strand
GTTTTTTCTAGGTCTGAGAAGAATGTTACTGGTAATTTGATGGGTATTGCATTGAATCTGTAGATTGCCTTAGGTAAGATGGACATCTTCACAATGTTGATTCTTCCAACCCATGAGCATGGGATATTTTTCCACTTGTTTGTGTCATCTTTGATTTCTTTGAGCAGAGTTTTGTAGTTTTCATTGTAAAGGTCTTTCATGTCTCTGGTTAGGAAGATGCCAAGGTATTTCATTTTTTTTGTGGCTATTGTGAATGGAATTGTGCTTTTTATTTGGGTTTCTGTTTATTATTGGTGTAAAGAAATGTGATTGTCTTTTGTACATTTATTTTATATCCTGAGAGTTTGCCAAAGGCCTTTATCAGTGTAAGGAGTTTTTGACAGATTCTCTTGGGTTTTCAAGGTACACAATCATGTCATCTGCAAAGAGAGATAACTTGACTTCCTCTTTTCCTATTTGGATACCCCTGATTGCCTTCTTTTCTCTGATTGTTCTAGCCAGGACTTCCAATACTATATTGAACAGGAGGGGTAAGAGTGGACATCCTTGTCTTGTTCCAGTTTTCAGGGGAAATGGTTCCAATATTTGTCTATTTAGGAGTATGCTGGCTGTGGGTTTCTCGTAGATGGCTTTTACTATTTTGGGGTATGTTCCCCGTATGCCTAGATGTTCGAGGGTTTTTAATCAAGAAAAGGGGCTGGATTTTATCCAAAGCTTTTTCTGCATCTAATGATATAATCATGTGGTTTTTGTTTTGACATCTGTTGATGTATGTAATTGCATTTATGGTTTTAAGAATGTTGAACCAGCCTTGCATCCCAGGGATGAAGCCTACTTGGTCATGATGGATGATTTTTGAGATGTGTTGTTGAATCCGGTTTCCTAGGATCTTGTTGAGAATTTTAGCATCTATGTTCATCAAAGATACTGGCCTGTAGTTCTCTTTCTTTGTTGGGTTTTTCCCTGGCTTGGGTATCAATGTGATGTTAGCTTTGTAAAATGATTTGGGGAGAGTTCCATCTTTCTCAATCGCCTGAAATACCTTCAGTAGGATTTGAATCAGTTCCTCCTTAAATGTCTTGTAGAATTCTGCTGGAAAGTCATCTGGTCCAGGGCTTTTTTTTGTAGATAGTTTTCTTATTATGTAGTCAATTTCCTTGATTGTTATTGGTCTATTTAGGGTCTCAATTTCTTCTTGTTTCAACCTAGGCAGGTTGTGTGATGACAGAAAGTGCTCCATTTCCTTGAGGTTTCCAAGTTTGTTTCCATACAAGTGTAGATAGTAGTCTCTAATGATCTTTTGTATTTCTTCAGGGTCAGATGTGACTTCATCTTTTGTGTTTCTGATTGTGCTTATTTGGGTTTTTTCTCTCTTTTTTCTTG
>NW_007113294.1:13823-17072 GCF_000164805.1 Carlito syrichta | reverse complement strand
AATCTGCTGCTATTCTAATTGATCTTCCATGGTAGGTGATCTGGCCTTTTTCTCTTGCTGCCTTTAAAATTTTTTATTTTATGCCTGCTTTGTTTAGATAAATTATTATGTGTCTAGGAGTTGGTCTTCTCATTTGTTGTCTTGCAGGGGTTCTCTGAATCTTTTGTGTTTGAATTTTTGCATCACTGATTAGATAAGGGAAGTTTTCTTGAATGATCTCATGGAAAGTTTGTTCCAGTGTGGTCTCTGTCTCTCTTTCTGCCTCAGGAAGGCCAATTACTCTTAGGTTCGGTCTTTTGAAGTAATCGCTCATCTCTTAAAGGTTTTGTTCTGTCTTTTTGAGCTTGTTTTCTGTGTTTTTAAGAGTTTGGGTTAGTTCTATATTTTGGTCCTCAAGCTCTGAGATTCTTTCTTCTGTTTGGGTAATTCTGCTTTTCATGCTTATCAGTTTGTTATTTATTTCATTCATAGTACTTTATTACTGTTCTGTCAGATATCAGCTCCTTCCTAGTTTCTTCTTGTCTCTCCTCAATTCTTTTTAATCTCTCCATGAATGTCTTGATATCTAGGTTTGTAGTTTGGGACCAGTCATTCTGGGCGCTCTTCATTGTTTGCATTCCAAAGTCAGTTTTCTCAGTGTCTGCCCTCCCAGTGGTCTGGGAGAGGCCCATATTCTTCTTTTGGTTTTTCTTCATTTGTGTAGATTTTTCTCTCTCTCCCCCTTTCCCTCCCCTTCTTTAATTCTGTTTTTCAGGGAAGGTGGGGTTGCTTTTGTTTCACTTGTGCAATTTCCTGTTCTTCCTTATGAGGGTCCTCTGGCTTTGTTCACTTTTGAGGTTGGAGTGTGGGCTGCAGGCTGTACTTATTGCAGTTTTGAGGTTTAATTGAGGGGGAGACTGTGATTCAGAATCTATATGCTGATTCCAGCATCCACCCACAGGTGTATGAGCACACTGGATCCTATTTCCCACTGTCTTACAATCTGTCTGTGCAGCAGTATATAGGTTTGATCCCTGGATCAGAAGGAGGTACAAAAGAGAAAAATAATGGAGGAAGGGGGGGAGTCAATAGGAAGTTAGGAAGAGAGGACAGTGAGAGGGAAAACAGATGTACATACCAACTAACAGGTGAAAAAGAGGCACAAGACTGGAGAGAAGTGAAAAAAACACGTGAGCCAAATTCCCTAAAGGATACTGGTAGCTACACAGAGACAGACCAATAAAATCATGAAACAGATAGTGTAATTCAGAAAGCGAGCAAAACAAACAGTCAAAATGATAAAATCAAAAGTCAAAATAAGAGATCAGACGAGCTCTGGAATCTTTCCTGAGTATCTCTTCAGCTCTGATCTCTAGCCTCTCCCCTTTGTTTTCCTTGCAGGCAGTTAGATTTACCGGCAGCTTGGGTTTGTTTTTTTTTTTTTAGCCTGCTGCTTGGGAGGTCTGCGACATTGCCTTTGTCTGATTCAGCAGGGGAGGGGCTTTGTCTCCTGTTTAGCGATGTTACCTTAGGAACCGAGGTGGAGGCTGTAGATAGGTGGGTGGGGCAATACAAATCTCTGCCTGCAGAATGGCCGAGGTGGAAGCTTCACTTTTGCAGATCTTTTCTCTCTGCTTGTCTGGGTCCCTGTGTGTTCCACTGTGGTGGACTGTGCTGGAGTGGGAGTCACCGGGGATCAGCTGCACAGCTGGGCGATGGATCTGGGGTACCACCAGCAGGCTGGGGTGGAGGAGAGGGTTGGGAGTTCCCTCCTCTGGAGCTGAGAGCCTCTGATCAGCACCTCATCGCGCACTGAGTGCCTCAGCTGGGATAGGCCCAGAGCTCCAGAGCTCCAGAGCTCCAAAGGGCAGGGATTGGGTGGCGAGATTGGCCCTGGGTCCCTCACAGGGAACTTCAGCCAGAAATGGGACCAGTATCTCTGAGAGGCAGGTGCCCAGAGCCTCCCTGGGTGACCAGCAGCTTGGTGCTGGGTGCTGGGCGAGACGATGTAGCCAGGGAGTGAATATCCTTTCTTTTCTTTTTTTTTAAACTTCTTTTTTTTTTTTTGAGTTGGAGTCTCACTCTGTCACCCAGACTGGCCACTCCTGGCCACTGCAGCCTCAACTTGCTGGGCTCTGGTGATCCTTCCGCCTCAGCCCTCCTAGTAGTTGGAACTACAGGCGTGTGCTACCACACCTGGCTAATTTTTTTGATTTATTGTAGAGATGAGGTCTCGCCAAGTTGCCCAGGCGGGTCTCGAACCCACAGGCTCAGGCAATTCACTCACCTTGGACTCCTAAGGCACAGGGTTACAGGCTGAGCCACCGAGCCTGACTGCTCACGCTTTTAATTCCAACACTTTGGGAGGTATAGATGAGAGGATTGCCTGAGTTCATGGTTCGAGATCAGCCTGGGCAACTTGATGAGACAATAAATCAAACAACTAGCTGGGAATAGTTGCATGCACCTTTAGTTCCAACTACTTGGAGAACTGAGGTGGAAGAAAAGATCATCTGACCCAGCAGGTCAAGACTGCAGTGGCCGTGAGTGTGCCACTGCACTCCAGCCTGGGTGAGAGTGAGACTCCTACTCAAAAAAAAAAAAAATCTCCCTATAGCATATGCTCTTCATTCTGCACGCTGCTTGCCAGGTGGGGTGGCTCACGCCTATCGTCCCAGCATTTTGGGAGTTCAAGGTGAGAGGATTGCCTGAGCCCAAGGGTTTGAGACCAGCCTGGGCAACTTGCTGAGACCTCATCTCTACAATAAATAAAAAAATTAGCCAGGCATGGTGGCACGTGCCTGTAGTTACAATTCCTTGGAAGGCTGAGATGGAAGGATCACCTGAGCCTAGCAGGTCTGTGGTGGTTGTGAGCATGCCACTGCCTTCCAACCTGGGCCACAGAGTGAGATTCTGACTCAAAAAAGAAAAAAAAATTCATCAGCTGACACTGCAATAGATTTCTTCGGGAGTCAGTATGTCTAAAACTTTTGGAAGATGGCTTCAGCAAAAGACGTGGCCGCCTCTCTTACCTCTATCACTTACTAACTTTTGATGTTGGGCAGTATATTTAACTTCTCTGAATCTCAGTTTCCTTATTTGAAATGAGGGTAATATTAGAGCCTACCTCATAGGGTCATTGCGAGGATTCAATGAAAATAATGCATGCCAAGTGCTTAGCACAATGCCCATGAAACATACAAGTCACTAGGCTTGGTGGCTCAGCCTGTAATCCTGTGGCTTGGGAGGCTGAGGTGAGTGGATTGCCTG
>NW_007113294.1:6010-13532 GCF_000164805.1 Carlito syrichta | reverse complement strand
AAAAAAAAAAAAAAACATATAAGTCCTATCAGTCACACATTTCAGCACTTTCTCTGTACACTGCTCTACATAGTTTTCGGGTGTTGGCTCATGTAATCCTTAACATCACCCTTTTTGCTCATCACACAACCATGCTTATTTTGTGAAAAATTCATTGATATACACTGTTATTTGTGTATTTTTGTTTTGGATTATAGTCAATAAAAAGTTTACTTAATTATAACAAAAAACCCTGTGAGACAGAAAACCTTATCATCTGTGCATATAACACAACTCTTAAATCCCTGCTCAATGTCAGGTCTGTTTAAGCAGTCATTAAATAGTAGCATTTATTATTGTTGTTGCTGCTGCTGTTGTTATTGTTATTTATTTATTTATTTTTGAGTTGGAGTCTCACTGTCACCCAGGCTGGAGTGCAGTGGTATACTCACAGCCACCACAGTCTTGACCTGCTGGGCTCAGGTAATCCTTCCACCTCAGCCTTCCAAGTAGCTGGAACTACAGGTGGGCACTACCACACCTGGTTATTTTCTTGATTTATTGTAGAGATAAAATCTCACCAAGTTGCCTAGGCTAGTCTCGAACCCCTGGACTCAGGCAATCCTCTCGCCTTGGCCTCCCAAAATGCTAAGATTATAGGTGTGAGTCATTGCACCTGGCCTATTATTATTAACATTAACATTTTTGTTGTTTTAATTGTTTTCTTCTATTCTAAATAATACTTCAACTGGATGTAGTGGCTCACACCTGTAATCCCAGCACTTTGGGAGGCTAAGACAGGAAGATTGCTTCAGCCCAGGGATTTGAAATCAGCTTGGGCAACATAGAGAGACCTCGACTCTACAAAAAATAGCAAAACATTAGCCCAGTGTAGTGGTGTGTGCCTGTCGTCCTAGCTACTCGGGAGTCTAAGAGGTCAAGGCTGTGGTAAACTGTGATCATGCCACTGCACTCCAGCCTGGGTGGCAGAGTAAGATCCCGCCTCAATAATAATAATAATAATAATAATAATAATACTTCAGAGTATATCTTTGGGCACTATAGGCTTTTCTTTGATTGATTTCCTTTGGATATAATGCCATCCTTCGCATTATATCCAGTTAATCTGGAGAAAATGGGGCCCAGAGAGTTGAAGTCACTTGCTGAAGGTCACATGTAAGTAGTGATGCGTGGAGCACGGCCACCATGTACAGCTGTATGGGTTGTTCACTTCACAAGGGCACCTGATCCAAGGTAGGTGGGCTTCCCAGGGGAGGCCCAAGAGGAGCTCAGCTTTGGGAGTTTGAATAGACAGAAAAGAGAGGACATTCCAAGCAGAGGCAAGTGGCAGGAAGAAGGAGGGTGTGATGGGGAAAGCGTGGGAAACCACTCTGACTCAGTGGAGCAGAGAGTCAGAGAAAGGGGGACATTAGGAGGTAGACGGGACTGGATCAAGCAGTCATGCATTCCACAGACATTCGCTAAGCTCCACTCCATGGTATGTGCTATTGCAGGAGCTCTGGATACAGCCATGAGCAAGCACATCCAATCACTACACTCAGGGAGCAGACACCTTCTTGGGTGTCAGGTGGGGACAGACAATTGAAAAAGAAATTGAGTAAAACAATTGTTGATTGTAATAAATATTAGGAAGGAACCAATCAGGTGCTGAGTCCAGGAGTAATGGGATGAGTGAGACCTTTTTTAAAAAAAATTTTTTGAGTCAGGGTTTCAATCTGCCTCCCAGGCTGGAGGGCAGTGGCATGATCACTGCTTAGCACAGCCTCCAACTCCTGGGCTCAGGCATCCTCCCACCACAGCCTCCAGAGTAGCTGGGACTACAGGTATGTGCCACTACTCCCAACTAATTTTTTGTTTTTTTTTTTGTAGAGTCGAGATCTTGCTATATTGTCTAGGTTGGTCTCAAACTTCTTGGTTCAAGCAATCCTCCTGCCTCAAGCAATCCTCCTGCTTAAGCCACTGTGCCCGGCCAAGACCTATTTAAATAGAGTAGCTAAGAAAGGCTTCTTTGAAAAGTCAACATCTCAGTTGAGAAGGGGAAGACTATCGTAGGCATAGCACACAACACGTGCAAAGGCCCTGAGGTGGGATACTGCCAGTAAAGCATTAAAAGCCAGGCAGGGCCGGGTGCAGTGGCTCAACCTATAATCCCAGCACTTTGGGAGGCTGAGGTGAGAGAATTGCCTGAGCCCGGGGGTTCAAGACCAGCCTGGACAACTTGGTGAGACGTTGTCTCTATAATAACTCACAAAAATTAGTTGGGTGTGGTGGTATGTGTCTGTAGTTCCAGCTACTTGGAAGACCGAGGCAGAAGGATTGCCTAAGCCCAGCAGGTCGAGGCTGTGGTGGCCATGAGTATGCCACTGCACTCCAGCCTGGGCGACAGAATGAGACTCCAACTCAAAAAATAAAAAAAAAAAAGCCAGGCAGAAGAGGATCTTAAGGGGTTATAGGTTCAGAAGTCATTTCAGACAGTCTTAAGCAAAGGTCTTTTCCTCCCATCCCAGTGTGATTTTTCTTCTGAGTCCAACTGTACTTTTCCATTCGCCTGCTGGTTGAGTTCACAGAACAGTCACCTCCAAGACATTTGTCTTTCCTAACCAGCTCCCTCTACCCTCCTCCCTCTAGGTCTCATACTCTCCTTTAATTGTTGCTGAGCACCTTGATTCTTCCTTCCTCATTCTCCCACTCCTATCCCTTCCTTGGCCACCTTCTTAGACCTGGGAGGCAGTCAGGGACTGTGGTGCAATAGGACCACACATAAGCACTTTGGAGGCACTCAGACCTGGGTTCAAATCCCAGCTCTGCCATTTGGTTAATTTCACTGGGCCTCAGTTTACTGGTCTATACAGGGGAGTTGTACCTCGCTGGTGGTTGGAGAGTCAAATGAGATGATGATGTAAATGACAGCAGCTGGCACACAGTAGGTATTTGATGAGTGACAATGCCTTGCCTTTTTCTTACCAATTTGGGAAGCAATCTTATTTTCTTCATAGCTTGCTTCTTTCTATTTGGGAAGCAAAAAGATGGTTAAAATTCCCGGGTAACCACTGGCTCCCTAAATATCTCTCTGGGGGAACAAAATCTCCAACGATCTCTTTTCAAATTATTTTAAAATAGCTTAATTTGTAGTCATAATGCCTGACACTGAGTGCTTACTACTTGCAAGTTACTGTGCTAAGCACCTTCTCTCCGCTTTCTCCTTTCATCCTCGTAACGACCCCATGAAGGAAACACCATTGTTATGCCCATTCTACAGTGCAGGAAACTGAGACTCAGGAAAGTGAATTGACTGGCTTAAAATTACATTGCTAGTTAAGGGATAAAACTGGGACTTGAGCCCATGTTCTTCTGGCACCTAAAGTCTGTGTGCCCGATCACTAGGCCATCCTGCCTCGCGGCCCACCTGGCAAAGAAAGGTAGGGAGGGGAGAGTCAACATGTTCTATTTCCTGCATGGTTGAAGTCCAGAGAGGTGAGAGGCTTTCTCAGACTCCCATAATGAACAGGACACTCAGCCAGGTCATGGTGGGTCTGGCCGCAGGCTCCAAACTTGCCCCAGTTAAGAAAACCGGGAAGTCTGAAACTTGAGGGCAGCCCAAACGCCCCGCCTGGCACTGGACTGCCTCCCCAGAGCAACAGAGCCATAAACATAAGCGGTCCTTTCAACAGGACACTGAGCCTGAGTCATGGAGTATTTATAGATAGGCCTCCTCTCCTGTCTCTGGCTCTGCCAGGATTTGTCAGGTTCACTTGGGGCTCGGAGGGTGACAACCTGTTTATCATCCAAGGTGCCCAAGCAGCCTGTTGGGACATCCTCCGAGAACGAGGTCTGGAGGCCTGCCCTTGTTTAGACCTGACCTGACCTCCCCCACCCCACACCCAGACTGAGGCAACTCTCCCTAACCAAATTGTTCCACCTTCTCCAAATACCCGCCATGCCCGCCCAACCACAACTATACACATACCCAGGGAACTCATGGTCTCAAGTTAAAATGGGACAGGAATGCTTCTTCTTTCAGGAAGATATCCTGGATTAATCTGGGAAGGTTAAAAACTTTCACCAGCCCCACTACTCTGAGGGAGTGAACCCTCTTATGGGTCAGATAATTAAATTCATTATAATAACATTTGCTAAAGACTTTCTATGTACCAGAGACCATGCTATTTTTAAATCCTTACAATAATTTTATCAGTTGGATATTAATTAATGCTATCTTTACAGATGGAGCAACTGAGACTCAGAGAGGTAAAGTCACTTGCCCAGGGTTACACAGCCAGTAAGTAGCAGGACCATGCTCAAAGTTTAGATTTTCCCAAGTTCCGGAATTCAGGCTGTGGGTGACCCTGGCGAGTTACTTCCCTAATGAGCCTCGGTTTCTTTTTCTGTAAAATGGAGACACAAATACCTGCAGTTGTAAGGACTGAATAAACATGGTCTGAAACTGACTGCTGACTCCCAGCTCCTCAACAATTAGTATATTAGCTTGTTCTAAGCTGCTAAGGACAATCAGCCAGGCCACATCTGGCTCAAACTCCAGGCACTTGAAGTGGCACCCAGGCTCTTCCAGTCACCCCTCACTGTCCCCATTCTGCTTCTCCTTAATAGTCTTCATGTCCTGAGTGACTCAGAATGCAGGGGCAGGGGAAGGGGCAGGTGGAGGGAGCAGGGGAGCGAGGGGTGGACGGTGCGTGGGGTTTCAGGGGTGGCTGTGTGCAGAGGCAAAGTGGATGGCTCTCCTCATGGATCTATTTTGGAGGGTGCCAGCCTCCAGGCTGCTGGAAGCTGGAGCCTGAGGTGTCAGTGCTGAGTTAACAGAGCAGCCCTTGGGGCCAGATTTGGTGGTTGAGTTCTGACTCCAGAGGGTGGCTTGGCTGCAGGCACTGGGCCCAGCTGCTTTTGTGATTTCTGCCTTAGGGCTCTGAGTCTTTGCACAGGGGCCCCTGCTCTTCTCTGCTGTCCTCATCATGACCTCCACAACCCAGTGTGAACCTCTAATTTGAGCTTCTGACAGATTGGGGTTCAAAGCCTGGCTGTTCCATTTATTACCCATATGATCTTGGGCAAGGTACTTGGCCTTGGTGTCCCAAGGGTTGTGGTGATTACTTGGGTCTCTGGGTAGGGCAGTTCCCCGAACCCCCCACCACTGGGACGTGGGGCCAGGCTAGTTCTCCTGTCCTCACTTTCCCTGCAGAGGCTTTTACACTGGCTCCCCCAGGCCTTGATCTGGCTTTTTCAGGGGACCCAGGCCTCACTTTGCATAGTACTTCCAGAAACTCTGATCCCAAGTGCCCCTAGGGCCAGCTCTGACTCAGGTGAGGGCCCAGTTTTGCTCAGCTGTAGCTCAAGTTTCCTGCTGAACTTTGCTAAATGGCCTCATTAAGGAGCCTTTAGGCCGGGCATGATGGCTCAAGCCTGTAATCCCCGCACGTTGGGAGGCAGAAGTGAGAGAATTGTTTGAGCCCACAGGTTTGAGACCAGCCTGGGCAACTTGGTGAGACCGCATCTCTACAATAAATCACAAAAACTAGTCAGACATGGTGGCATGTGTCTGTCGTTCAGCTACTTGGAAGGCTGAGGTGGAAGGATTGTCTGAGCCCAGCAGGTCGAGGCTGTGGTGGACATGAGCGTGCCATTGCCCTCTAGCCTCACCGACAGAGTGAGACTCCAGCTCAAAAAAAAAAAAAAAAAAAAAAAGATGCCTTTAAAGAACCTCATTAAGGAGCCCCGGCTCCTAACTTTAAACAATTTAGATTTCCTTCCATCCATTTTCCAACCTGTGTCTCATTTTTTTTTTCTCACCAAGTTGCCCAGGCTGGTCTAGTACATGTGGGCTCAGGCAATCCTCTCACCTTAGCTTCCCAAAGTGCTGGTATTATAGGCATGAGCCACTGTGCCTGGCCGCGGTGCTACATTTTATTTATTTATTTATTTTTTAGTTGGAGTCTCACTCTTGTCGCCCAGGCTGGAATGCAGTGGCACGCTCATGGCCACTGCAGCCTCGACCTGCTGGACTTAGAAAATCCTTCCACCTCAGCCTTCCAAGTAGCTGGAACTACAGACACATGCCATCACACCCAGCGAGGTTTTTTTGCGTGTGATTTATTGTAGAGACAAGGGTTCACCAAGTTACCCAGGCTAGTCTCAAGCCCCCAGGCTCAGGTGATTCTCTCACCTCAGCCTCCCAAAGTGCTGGGATTACAGACTAAGCCACCATGCCCGGCCTGTCACATTTTTTATATGTGTTTATTTACATGCCAGGCATATTAATTATCTTTTTTTTTTTTGAGTTGGATTATCATTTTTTTTTTTTTGAGTTGGAGTCTCACTCCGTCACCCAGGCTGGAGTGCAGTGGCACACTCACGGCTATCGCAGCCTTGACCTACTGGGCTCAGGTGGTCCTTCCGTCCCAGCCTTCCAAGTAGCTGGAACTACAGGCACACACCATCACTCCAGGCTAATTTTTTGATTTACTGTAGAGATGAGGTCTCGCCAAGTTGTCCAACCTGGTCTCAAACCCATGGGCTCAGGTAATCCTCTCATCTTGGCCTCCCAAAGTACTGGGATTATAGGAATGAGCCAGTGTACCCAGCCTATATTAATGTTTAATAGGCTAGAATCAGATCAATGCCTATTCTCTTTGTGTCTAACAGTACTTTGCTGGCATCTTTTCATGTTGGTATTCAATACAGAAAGCTCAGTGCCATTTTTTAAAATTGGAGAAATATTGATGTATATGTGTATTTATTTTATTTTTCTGCATGGACACTTGGAATGCTTCTTGGTGTATGCTTTTGTTTTATTCGTCAGTAAACTTCTTCAAGTATAATATGCATTCAGAAAAGTACACAACTCATAAGTTTGCCTTCAAGGCATATTCACAAAGTGAGCATGTTCGCACCACCAAGTAGCTGGAACTATACACATATGCCACTATGCCCAGCTAGTTTCTGTGATTTATTGTAGATAGGAGGTCTCACCAAATAGACCATCACCAACGCTCATGTAGCCCCATACTTCCTTTCAGTCCCCCTCCAAGGGTAACTACTATCCTGAGTTCTAATAGCTTAGTGACTTTTGCTTTTTTTACACTGTATACAAACAGAATGATACACAATGTACTCTTTGGCTCAACATACTGTTTCTGAGATCCATCCATGTCCTTACATGTGGCAATACTTGTTCTAGTTCTGTGTAGTATCCCACTATGTGACCACAGGACACTTTATTTGTCCCATTGATGGACATTTGGGTTGTTTCCAAAGTTTTACTACTACAAACAATATTGCAAAAACATCCTGATGTGGAAACAGACATATATATTTGAATATTTATATCTAATTTTATCTTTCTAGTTTTCTGAGAAGATAGATTCCTCAGGATATAATTGCTGAGTCACATGCACGAATATTAAACATCTTTCTGTTGTCAAATTGCACTCTCCCCCTACTACAGTAATAGTAGCAGTGCCCATATCCCCACACCCTCACCAAACTTGGGTGTATATATATATATATATAT
>NW_007113294.1:818-5830 GCF_000164805.1 Carlito syrichta | reverse complement strand
TAATTGGAGTCTCACTCTGTCACCCAGACTGGAGTGCAGTGGCCGCTCCCAGTCACCGCAGCCTCGACCTGCTGGGCTCCTTCCACCTCGATCCTTCTGCCTCAGCCTTCCGAGTAGCCAGAATTACAGGTGTGCACTACCACACCCAGCTAATTTTTGATTTATTGTAGAGGTGAGGTCTTGCCAAGTTACCCGGACTGGTCTCAAACCCGCGACCTCAGGCAATCCACTTACCTCAGCCTCCCAAGGGCCAGGATTACAGGCTGAGCCACCGAGCCCGGCTGGGTATATTAATTTTTAATATTTTTGTCAATCTGATAGAAGAAAAATACGATTTTGTTGTGGCTTTAATGTGTTATTTTTAAATGAGTGAGGATAAGCATCTTTTTTCTGTTTTTGTTTTCGGGGGACATTGGCATTTATTCTTTTGCCAATTGCCTTTTTGTATTCTGTGTTTATCCTTAAAGTTTTAACATATTATGGATATTAACTCCTGGTCTTTCTGTGTTCCTGATGTTTTCTTCCCACTGGTCACTTGTCTTTGAGCTTTGTTTATGAAGCAACTGCTGGTTTAAATATAGTTTGTTTTCCTCCTGCTCGCTGTTTATGATCTGGATAGTCCCCGAGGGTGTGAGTGACAAACCCCACTTCAAGCGGTGGGGGTGGGGAGCAGCAGCCAGGTATGGTGGTCAGCTGGAACCCCAAGACTGTTTCCTGGGGGTACAAGTAAAGGAACATATGGGTCAGCACCAAGCCCCTGGGCTTGGAGCTTGCCATGGAGGCTTCCTTTAGTCTTGTTTTCAAGACTTCCTAATGCCACCCTGGACCCCTGGTCAGTGATGAGAGCCTCTCACCCAACCCAGGGGTCAGGCAGGAATCAGCAGACCCCAGGGTCAGTGTTAGTGGGGCAGAAGAGAGAGGGAAAGGTTAAGAACAAGGCCCAACTCTCCAAGTTCAAGTTCTGAACCCTCAGTTCAATGCCTGTACTATTTGGCTCAGGTTGCCATAACAAAATACCACAAGTTGGATGACTTAAGCAACAGAAATGTATTTCTCACAGTTCTGGAGGCTGTAAAGTCCAAGGTCAAGGTAGGGTTCATCCTGAGTTCTCTTCTTTTGGCTTGTAGGCAGAGGTTATCTTTCTTTTAACCTTAGTGTGTATGCTAGGGGGGAAAGAGAGAGAGAAAGAGAGAGAGCAGCCTCTCTTGTGTCTCTTCTTATAAGGACACTAATCCCATTGGACCAGGGTCCCCCTCTCATAACCGTATTTAACTCTAATTACCTTCCAAAGGTCTCATCTTAAAATATCATTACATTTGGCATTAGAGCTCCATATATGAATTTTGGGGGAACACAGGCATTCAGTCTATAACAACATCCAAGATCATTTTTCAGAAGTATAACCTTAGGCAAGTTATCTAATCTCTCTGCGACTCATTTTCCTCATTTGTAAACCAACCTCATGAATTAATAAATAGATTAGTACCTATACAACACTGAGAACAAACTGTGATAGCCAGCCTCCAAGATAGCCCTAAATAATTCTTGCCTGGCCGGGCTCGGTGGCTCAGCCTGTAATCCCGCGCCTTGGGAGGCTGAGGTGAGTGGATTGCTTGAGCCGGCGGGTTCGAGACCCGCCTGGGCAGGCGAGACCTCATCTCTACAATAAATCAAAAAATCAGCCGGGCGTGGTAGCACGTGCCTGTAATTCCGGCTACTCAGAAGGCTGAGGCTGGGAGCAGCCACTTCACTCCAGTCTGGGCGACAGAATGAGACCCCAACTCAAAAAAAAAAAATAATAATAATAATAATTCTTGCCTCCTGGGATTCATGCCCTTGTGTAGCTACCTCCCACACCATATTATGTTGGTCTGTGTGCCCAATAGAACACAGTGGAAGATCGGGCATGGTGGCTCATGCCTATAATCCCAGCACTTGGGGAGGCCAAGGTGAGAGGATTGCCTAAGCCCACAGGTTCAAGATCAGCCTGGGCAACTTGGTGAGACCTCATCTCTACAATAAATCAAAAAATTACCCGGGCATGGTGGCACGTGCCTGTTGTTCCCGCTACTTGGAAGGCTGAGGTGAAGGACTGCCTAAACCCAGCAGGTCGAGGCCGCAGTAGCTGTGAGCATGCCACTGCACTGTAGCCTGGGCAACAGAGTGAGACTCCAACTCAAAAAAAAAAAAAAAAAGAATACAATGGAAATGATGGTGTGTGGCTTCTGAAGCTATATTATGAGACTTTGCCACTTTGCCACGAGTGGTCTTTTGGATCACTCGTTCTGGGGGATGTCAGCTGCCATGCTATGAGGATGCTCAAGCAATCCCATGAAGAGGTATGTGTGCTGAGGATCTGAGGCCTCCCACCAACTTGCCAACCATGTGAGTGCATCATCTTGGTGGTGGATCCTCTAGCTCCAGTCAATTCTTCAGGTAAACTGAATTGCAACTCCAGCCAACATCCTGACTACAACCTCCTTAGAGACCTTGAGCCAGAGCCATTCAGCTTAACTGTCCTTTAATTCGTGACCCATAGAAATTACTTGAGATGATAAATGTTGATGATTGCTTTAAGCTCCCAAGTTTTGGGATAATTTGTTATGTAACAATAGGTAATACACAAATCATGGGGTTAATCATAGTAACTGCAGTAAGTGCTAGCTGGTATTATTCCCTGACTGTGATAACATTAACAACAATGTTTGCTTAGTGTCATGAGTCAGACATGCACTGTTGTGCCTATGCAAATGAATTCCCACCTCTGTGCCACCAATTTTAGGCAAGGGATAGAGTGCTGGGAGAGGACAGTCATCAGAATGCTGAACTCTCAGGACTAGAAAGGCCCAGAGAGATCATTACCCAAATCTCATTTTACAGATGAGGACACTGACACACACACATCTTAAGTAACCTACCCGACGCAAAAGAGCTGGGATATGTGGAGAAGTCTAAACTTGAACTCAGATCCGTCAGTTCTGGGGCAGCCTCTTCATTGCTCTGCACTCTCAGGCCTTTTAGTAAGGGCTTATTGTATCTCACAGTTTATAAAACACTTTCAGTACTTTATTCCAGGTTCATCAATGCAGAACCCCTTCCTGACCCTATGGTCCCCATGGCCCCTGGGGCAGTGTCTTTCTCTAAAGACTGTCCACTCCCCAGAACCCTTGTAATTGTCCACAGGTGTTGTCTGGATCTGGAGACATAGGAAGAGGACTGGGCCATGAGTGGGGAGGTCCCGGAACACTCTGCTCCCCTTCTGTGTCATGTAGGCAGGCACGGTGAACTTTCCCTGGCACCTGGAGAGCTGCTTCATGTCCCAGACCCCATGGGCCTGCCCCTGCCAACTGCTCCTCCTTTAGCTGCTGGATCAAATGACCCATTGGTTTGATCCTGTGGTTTGGGATGAGTCTTCGATGAGGATGACAACCAGGCATGTGACAGGGATCTTAAACAATAAGAAATCAGTGTGCCACACCCGCCCCCTTTCTTGCGGGTGTTCCAGGCACTGCAGAGGCTCCAGGGGAAATCCAGATTGAGGCAAGGCAGACTCCCACCTCCGTGGGTGGTGATGGGGGGAGAAGAGGCACACACATGTGAAAAAGATCTGCTCCCTGATGTACTAAGGAAGGGTTTAGACAAGCCTGAACCATGTGACTGTGAAAGGGGAGATGGAGGGTGGCTTCCTCTCCAGCATCAACACCCCTTGGACCTGCATCACCCCCAGAGCGCCCTTCCGAGAATCCAGCCACTGGGAACATAGACAGTCCCTGGGGATCACCTACAGTTGCTCCATTTGGCAGATGAAGAAACTGAAGGTGGCTGTGGCTTTCTGGGCATCATATTTCGAGGCTCTGACATAGATGGAGATGGATCCCAGACTGGGAGTCTGTCCCCTGAACCAAGAGGCCTCAAACATTTCAGGTCTCTGAAAAATCCATTTCTAGTGGCAATCAAAAAAAGCATAGACCTGGCACAGTGACTCACGCCTATAATCCCTGCACTTTGGGAGGCGGAGGTGAGAGAATTGCCTGAGCTCAAGAGTTCGAGACCAGCCTGAGCAATATAGTGAGACCTCGTCTCTACAATAAATAAAAAAATTAGCCAGGTGTGGTGGTGCATGTCTGTGGTTCCAGCTACCTGGAAGGCTGAGGCGAAAGGATCGCCTGAGACCAGCAGGTCAAGGCTGCAGTGGCTGTGAGCAGTGTGCCACTGCACTCCAGCCTGGGTGACAGAGTGAGACTCCGACTCAAAAAAAAAAAAGAGGCTGAGACAGATGGATCACCTGAGCCCAGGAGGCTGAGGCTGTGGTGAGCCGTGGTCATGCCACTACACTCCAGCCTAGGTGACAGAATGAGATTGATTTAAATAAATAAAAGCATGACCTATTTATGGTTGTTGCGGGGACTGAATGAAATAGTGCCACAAAACTCTTTGTAGATGTCCAGCCACTTGCAAGTGTTGAGTCAATCAACAACAGTATTATAATTACTTCTACCTTCTCTCTCTCTTCTTTCCTTGCCAGGCCTGGACCATCCTCCTTGCTGCCTTGCCTACCTCCTACCCAGCCCACCTCTGCCTCCTAAAGTACAGGGATCACAGGCCATGATCTTATAAATCAATGTCCCAGAAGAATGGAAAGGAAGGCAATTGTTATAGATTAAAAGAGACGCGTGAGACAAAAACAACAAACTGCCACGTGTAAGACTTTACTCGTAGCTGGGAGCGGTCGCTCATGCCTGTAATGCCAGCACTTTGGGAGCCAGAAGTGAGAGGATTGCCTGAGCCCAAGGGTTCAAGACCAGCCTGGGTAACTTGGCAAGACGTCGTCTCTACAATTAAAAAAAAAAAATAGCCAGGTGTGGTGGCACACACCTGTGGTTCCAGCTACTTGGAAGGCTGAGGCTGAGGGATGGCCTGAGCCCAGCAGGTCGAGACTGTGGTGGCTGCAAATGTGCCACTGTACTCCAGCCTGGGCAACAGAGTGAGACTCTAACTCAAAAAAAAAAAAA
>NW_007113294.1:0-707 GCF_000164805.1 Carlito syrichta | reverse complement strand
CTGCTGGGCTCCGGCAGTCCTTCCACTGCAGGCTTCCAAGTAACTGGAGCTACAGGCACACGCTACCATGCCCGGCTAATTATTATTATTATTATTATTGATTTATTTGTAGAGATGAGGTCTCACCAAGTTACCCAGGTGGGTCTCAAACCTGTGGGCTCAGGAAATTCACTCACCTCAGCCTCCCAAAGCGCTGGGATTACAGGTTGAGCCACCGAGCCCGGCTAGCATTTGCTTTAAAATAGTACAGAAGGCTGAGCACTGTGGCGCAGCCTATAATTACAGCACTTTGGGAGGAAAGGCGAGAGGATTGCCTGAGCCAGGGTGTTCGAGACCAGCCTGGGCTACTTGGTGAGACCTCATCTCTACAAGTCGCAAAAATTAGCAGGGCATGGTGATGTGTACCTGTTGTACCAGTTATTTGGAAGGCTGAGGCAGAAGGATCAACTGAGCCCAGCATGTCGAGGCTTCAGTGGCCGTGAGCAGCGTGCCACTACACTCCAACCTGGGTGACAGAGTGAGACTACAACTCAATAAATAAACAAACAAATATATAAATAAATAAGTAAAAGCTGGGCTCAGTGGCTCAGCCTGTAATCCCTCGCCTTTGGGAGACTGAGGTGAGTGGATTGACTGAGCCCGCAGGTTCAAAACCCGCCTGGGCAACTTGGTGAGTCCTCATCTCTACAATAAATCAAAAATTAGCC
>NW_007113293.1:0-707 GCF_000164805.1 Carlito syrichta | reverse complement strand
GACCTGCTGCGCTCTGGCAATACTTTTGCCTCAGCCTTCCAAGTGGCTGGAACAACAGGCACACACTACTGCACCCGGCTAATTTTTGATTTATTGTAGAGATGAGGCCTCGCCAAATTGCCCAGACTGGTCTCGAAACCCTGGACTCAGGCAATCCTCTCACCTCGGCCTCACAAAGTGCTGGGATTACAGGCTTGAGCCACCTTGCCGGGCTGCAAGTAGGATTTTTTAAGGGCATAAGTCTCAGGCTTGCTCTGTTAACTTTTTTCTATGCTAGAAAAAAACAACCAATTAGGAAAGAAAGAAGAATAACAAGAATTAGAAGAACAGTCCAGGAGATTTAACATCTAGATAACAGGAGTTCTAAAAAGAGAAGGGGAAAAAAGGAGGAAATAACTAGTGAAATTATTCAAGACAATTTCCGAGCACTAAAAGTACATGAGCTTCCAGATTTAAAGGGATCACTTTGTCCCCCAGCTTAATGGATAAAAATATACCTACACAGTTTCTATTATAAATCAAGATGGAACAGATCCAATTGCCCCTATTTCTTCTGCAAAGTATAGCTTTAAAAACCTGTAGATTAGGCCGGGCTTGGTGGCTCAGCCTGTAATCCTAGCACTTTGGGAGACCAAGGTGAGTGGATTGCCTGAGCCCATGGGTTCAAGACCAGCCCGGGCAACTTGGTGAGACCTTGTCTCTACAAT
>NW_007113292.1:0-708 GCF_000164805.1 Carlito syrichta | reverse complement strand
CGCCCCCCGCGCCTGCCCCTCCCTGGCCTGCCAGGAACGCCGCCGCCCCCCCCACGCCCACTCATCCTCCAAGCCTGGGTGGACACGGACTCCCCCAGCCGGCCCCCTCCCGCCGAGAGCGGCCTGGGCCTCGCCCCACAAAGCGTAGCCCGGTCTGCCCTGCACCTGCACAGCCTCAGCGGCCGGGGGCCGGAGCACCGCTGGATGCATTCAGGCACCGACAAGCGAGATCTTGGCGGTCAAGGGCGCAGACTTGAGTCTGAGGGACCCCGTCCCAGTGCCGGCCGGGCCAAGTCTCTCCTGGGGCTCAGATTCTGCGCCTGACAAGGGCTGACTCAAGCAGGCCGCCGTGGCTCACGCCTGGAGACCCAGCTCTGATGCCAGCCAAGGCAAGAGGGTTGCCTGAGTCCAGGGGTTCGCGACCAGCCTGGGCAACTGGGCGAGACCTCGTCTCTACAATAAGTCACACGACCAGCCGGGCGCGGTGGCACGTGCCTGCGGATCCAGCCGCTTGGAAGGCTGAGGGGGAAGGACCGCCTGAGCGCGGCGGGTGGAGGCTGGGAGGCCGTGATGGCGCCCCTGCCCTCCAGCCTGGGCGACAGAGTCCGGCTCGAAAGAGGGCAAGAAAGGAAAATGGCGGCCATCGCAGCCCAGCCCGGCCCGGCGGCTCTGCGGCTCGCTCCGGCCTCCCGGCCCCTCTCCGCTTCG
>NW_007113291.1:0-708 GCF_000164805.1 Carlito syrichta | reverse complement strand
TGTATGTACCTAGCAACATAGCTCAAAATATCTCAAACAAAAGACAGTTTGTGAAGTCTGGTTGCTTAAAAATATAAATTAATGTACATAAACCATTTATGTGCATCTTAGAAATCTTTTATTATCAGCAAAAACTTTTGCTGCAATAGCAGTTAGTTTTAACTCTATAACTTAATTTGAGACCCTTACTATTTGAGACCCTTACTAATAGTTTTCAAAATATAGAGTAAGTTCAAAAGTTATACACATATCAGTTAAAGTAATTGACCTCAAGAAGCAAGAAAAGAAACACCACGAAGAAGCTATCGTTTGACCAACCTTATTCCCAGCTTCACCCTCCCCACTTTCTTGCCCATAGTTGAGGTCACCTGCAAATCCAGCCTCATTCATACTTCCAGAATCAAATCAGACTTAGGCAGAAATTGGTGATTCTCTCTGGTCCACCAGCATCTGTTAGATCAGCATTACTATCTTTGCTACTAGTAACGTTTGGCTTTATTCCTCTGCCTTGCTCTTACCAATTTCCTTCCAAAGATCTGAATTTGATCCTTGAATCATACTTTTACTAATTGATTGTTGTACTTCTGAGCAATCCCTGATGTCCGATCAGCGTGCCCCACCTACCAAGTGAGATAGTCTATTACTTCAGATTCACTACTGCCTGATCAGTGAAAAGTTACCAACATGCTCTTTAGAAATGTACTTCTT
>NW_007113290.1:0-708 GCF_000164805.1 Carlito syrichta | reverse complement strand
ACTACAGGCGTGTGCTACCATGCCTGGCTAATTTTTTATTTTATTGTAGAGATGAGGTCTAGTCAAGTTGCCCAGGAGCGTCTTGAACCCGCAGGCTCAGGCAATCCACTAACCTCAGCCTCCCAAAGTGCTGGAATTATAGGCTGAGCCACCGAGCCCGGGTAGGTAATCGTGGCTCCAAAATGCAAAAGTAGTGATGCTGGCATATTGTTATAATTGTTCTATTTTATTATTAGTGATTGTTTTTAATCTCTTACTGTACAATTTATAAATTAAACTCATCATACATATGTGTGTAAAGGAAAAACCTAGTCTATAACAGGGCTTGCTACTATCTGTGGTTTCAGGCAGACAGTAGGGTCTTAGAATGTATCCCCCCTGAGGATAAGAGAGACAACTGGACCGGGGGCAGTGGTCAAGCCTGTCATCCCAGCATTTTGGAAGGCCGAGGTGAGAGGATTGCCTGAGCCCATGGGTTCAAGAACAGTCTAGGCATCTCTGCAAGACCTCATCTCTACACTAAATCAAAAAAACTAGCCAGGCATGGTAGCGCGTGTCTGTAGTTCTGGCTACTTGGAAGGCTGAGGTGCAAGGATCACTATGCTGGGATGGCCATGAGCGTGCCACTGTGGTGAGCATGACAGAGTGAGACTCCAGCTCAAAAAGAAAAAAGAAAAAAGAAAACTGCAATTTCTTTTTTTTTTTTTT
>NW_007113289.1:0-708 GCF_000164805.1 Carlito syrichta | reverse complement strand
GGCGCCGGGGAGCCCGCAGACCGCGGCTGCCGTACGCGCCTTCTCCTCAGCTATTTTCGTGGATCTGCGGGATCCAAGGAGCCTGCCCTCCAACTCTTCGTGGTGTGGGGTCGGTAGGGACGGCGGCTGGAATGCCAGAGGCACGCGGGTCGCGTGCTCCCGGGATGTCCGGTCCTAGGGGAAGTCGCTGGCGGGACGCACGGCGGACGCGCGGTTCTTCCTGGCCCAGAGCCGACGGGAGAGGATCCCAGGATTCCCGGGGCCCTGCAGACCCAGGGCCCAGAGTCCCGCGGGGCACTGCTCTGGCGGATGATGGGAGAGGACCGTGGCTTATGAGCCAAGGCTTTGCGAGACGTCACAGCCCCAGAAGGCGCGTCCTTGGTAAACCGAGGCTGCCTCAAGACACTTCTGCGTTTGGGAGACGCTTCGGGCAGGGAAGGGAGGGACAGCCACCCCGAGCTGCATTCTCGCTCCCCAAGAAAAAGTTCTGCGGATGGAAGTTCTGGTGGCTTTTATCTTGTTGATTTAAACATTTGAGAACAACCTGATTCGAGATGAATCCTGGGGAGCCCGAAATTGAACCCCAACGTCCTCTTCCCCTCCCTGTCGGCTCGGGAAGAGAGCGGTGAGCGCGCCCGCCGCGGCCCTGGGAGCGCGCCGGGGCCGAGGGCCGTGCGGGGAGCCCCGGACCCGCTCCCTCTGCGGTGC
>NW_007113288.1:0-709 GCF_000164805.1 Carlito syrichta | reverse complement strand
GAGTCTGAGACCCGCCTGGGCAGCCCCCGTCTCTCTGTTGACAACTTAAAAAGCGCTGCCGGCGTTATCTCCCCGCCGCCCCAACACGTCGTCCTGCTGCCAGCCCACCTCCCTGCTGGGCCTCTGCCCCCTGGAGCCAGCTTCCCCGAGGCTGCCCTGTCACAAGCTCTCCAGCTCCCTTCCCCGCCGGCCTGAGCGAGGCTGGGGGCCCAGACCGGCAGAGAGGCTCCTGGCCTTGGAGGTCGCAGTGGGGCGAGCACATAAGCCTCGGGGTGCGGGGCCGCCCAGATGACACGAGTGGAGAGCGGGCCCGGGCGAGGGCGTGCGTGGCTCTCCGGGCCCAGGACGTGTCCTGGGCCTCGGTCCTTAGGGAAAAACTCGAGGAGTGTGTAGGGGACTCTGTTTTTATTTGTGTTTTTAGAGTTGGGGTCTCACCTTGTCCCCCAGGCTGGAGTATAGTAGTGCCACCATAGCTCACCGCAGCCTCAATCTTCTGGGCTCGGGTGATCCTCCCACCTCAGCCTTCCAAGTAGCTGAGATGTATAGGCCCTGCCACCCCGGATAATTTTTAAGTTTTTCAAAATTTTATTGGAGTCTCACTCTGTTGCCCAGGCCGGAGTCCAGTGGCACACACACAGCCACCCCAGTGTCGACCTTCTGGGCTCCGGCGATCCTTCCGCCTCAGCCTTCCAAGTAGCTGGAATTACAG
>NW_007113287.1:0-709 GCF_000164805.1 Carlito syrichta | reverse complement strand
AAGATCGTGTGAGCCCAGGAGGTCGAGGCTGCAGTAGTGTGATCGTGCCACTGTACTCCAGCCTAGGTGACAGTGTAAGGCCCTAACTAAAAAATAATGGGGGTACCCTAGAGCTGTGCGATGAAGGAGCCAGCTCCAGGAAGTACCTGATGCCATGTGGCCTATCTTTGGGGCTCAGCGATCTCCCCTGTTGATCGCTGTTGTCCTCGGACCTGTCCCCCGTTTGACACAGCAGAATGCCACGTAGCTCGTTCAGGTTAAGCTCACCTCATCTTTAGCCTCTTGTCTGTGCGCCCACCTGACGATCTAGCTTCCTCCTCCCAGGCCCCATCAATGCCCCAGTCAGAGGCCTGAGGGGAAATTCACGAAAATGCCTTGTGGTGAGTATCTGGGTATCAACTGAGGCAGGGAGGGCCTTTGCTACACACTCTTCCATGAGAAGGGCCAGCTTCTTCAATAGAGGCTTCATCTCCAACACCCCTGAAAGTGGAGGAGACCCACCATGGCTTCTGCTTCTGGCCCCTGGTACGTTCCTGCCATCTTGGCCGTGCCGGGCTCTGTGAGAGGCTCTCCAGTGACCCAGTTCCTGCCCTCAGGGAGAGTGCGGTCCCGGGGGAGACAGGGCCAGATCAGTCACACAGGACAGTATAGTGTCACCAGAGCCCAAACGGGTACCTGCTGGGGAGAAGGTGATCTTTTTTTTTTTTTT
>NW_007113286.1:0-711 GCF_000164805.1 Carlito syrichta | reverse complement strand
GGTTGCCCAGGCGGGTCTCAAACCCGTTGGCTCAGGCAATCCACTCACCTCAGCCTCCCAAAGTGCTGAGATTATAGGCTGAGCCACCGAACCAAGCCTGGGATTTGCATTTCTAAAGGCTCACTCTTAGCAGCAGTAGAGAGAAGAAAGTCATACTGTTCAAAATAAGATAATAGCAATATAAATTAGGAGGAGTAGAATTATAAAAAAAAAATACCAATTTTCAACAGAATTTACTGATAATTTGATTTAGGAGTTAAAAGGGTAGTGTGACTTGAGCTGTCCTGATACCATTAGCAGAAATAACTAAGTGGGGGTTTTCATAGGAAGATAGTGAGTTGAGTTTGAAATGCCTATGGGATAATCAGGTGGAACAGATGTGTAGTTGTCTGGAGTTTAAGAAAATGATCTGGGCTGGAGATCATTTTTGGACTATATAACCTATGGGACAATTGAAGTCACCCAACTTGAGTGTATGGAACAAGAAGAGGATTAAAGTCAAGGTAAGAGGATATTCAGAAGATAATACATCACAGAACCAAAGGCTAGAGAGTTGTGATAGAGAGGAAGTGGTTAGGAATACAAAAGACTGTAGAGAAGTCAGGTAGTATGGGCTCTGGCAATCCTTCCACCTCAGCCTTCCGAGTAGCCAGAATTACAGGCGTGGGCTACCATGCCCGGCTGATATTTTGGTTTATGTTAGAGATGAGG
>NW_007113285.1:0-711 GCF_000164805.1 Carlito syrichta | reverse complement strand
GCTGCGGTGGCCATGAGCATGCCACTGCACTCCAGTCTGGGTGACAGAGTGAGACTCCAATTCAAAAAAGAAGTGCCACCCCAATGTCACTTCCTTCAGGAAGCCCTCCCAGATTTTTTATTTATGTATTTATTGTTATTATTTTTTTAAACTTCTTACAGATTTCTTTGTTATTCCCAGAGTGAACACCACCCCTTCCACCCAAGGCTCCCAAGTATCCTGGACCATTCAACAGGCCTTGCTGTCACCCTCTGCACTCAGGCCCTTCTCCCCCAGTAGTGTGTGAGACAGACAGAGACAGAGAGACAGAGAGAGACCTTACTGCTAGAGGACATCTTGCGGCACAGGCACTCATGGCCCCAGGACCCGCAGCCACGCCATACACACCACACATTTCATGGAGTGGATGGATGATTTGCATTGAGGCCCTCGCAGCCACGTCCCCTCACACAGGGCCCTGCCGACGGGGACAGGCCCAGGCCGCAGGAGGTGAGGACAGTCAGATGTGAGTCCTGAGGACGCCGGGTCAGCAGGCCCCGTTCTCATGCTCTCTGGCCGAGGAGGAGCGATTCCCCATCTGGCAGGGCCAGCTGTGGTGCCGGGGACACGAGAGGACGCGGGCGGGGGGGGCACGGGTGACCAGGGAGAGGAAACGCAGCCGCGCGGTGTTATTGCTCCAGAACCATTAAATACAACGTATACACAAGCCAG
>NW_007113284.1:0-712 GCF_000164805.1 Carlito syrichta | reverse complement strand
GGGCCCGGACCAGATGACGCCGTTGACCATGGTGGACTGCTCGGCCAGGATGAACTTGGAGCTCTCCAGCAGGCAGGGGCACTGGGCGCGGCGCACGCACTCGCTCCGGTGGTTCAGGTAGGTGCCCTCGGGGCAGTTGCAGCCGTCCACGGGCACCGCGCTGCGGTGGCACTCGGCCGCGCGGTCCGTCAGGGACAGGCAGGTGCGGTCGCAGGCCCGGCTGTCGTAGCCGAAGGTGCGGTTGCCCGTGCAGGGGACGGCTGTGGGGACCCAGGCGTCACGCCCTCTGGGAGGGGGCGGCTGGGGGCAGGCTTGGGGTGTGCATCCCACCAGGCCGGGGGATCGCCAGCAGAGCTTGGGCCCTGACCGCCCTCGTGGCCCTGGGTCTCCCCTAGTTACCCCTCATCTTCCTCTCGTGAGCCCTGTCCCTAGTGACCCAGCCCCCTCGACCCCAGGACCTCCCAGTGACCGCCGTCCCTCCCAGCCCTGCCCAAGCGGGCACTCACTGCAGTTGTCCACGCTGCTTCTCCAGCCCGAGAGCAGGACGCCCCTGGAGGCACAGGCGTGGGCGTAGGCGCCCAGGGTGGCGCAGATGTGGGGGAAGGTCTCCTCGTAGTTGCAGGCTTGGTACACGCATCTCTGCAGAGAGCCCACGTGAGTGGGCCGCCCTCCCGGGTGGGCGAGAGCCTGCCCCCTGCCCAGAAGCCGGGGT
>NW_007113283.1:0-713 GCF_000164805.1 Carlito syrichta | reverse complement strand
CCGAGTAGCCGGAATTACAGGCGTGCGCTACCACGCCTGGCTGATTTTTTGATTTACTGTGGAGATGAGGTCTCGCTGCCCAGGCCGGTTTAGACTCAAACGATAGGTCCCAGCTGTGTGACCCTGTGCAAGCCGCTTAACCTCTCTGAGCCTCGGCTTCCCCATCACTAAAATGGGAGAAGGGACAGCAAGGACGGCAAAAGAGACGGCGTGGCCAGGGCCTGGCACACGCAGGCCCTTGCCAACAGTGACCAAGCCTGGCTGCTCTCGGCCCAGTCATGCCCAGCAGGTGTGGAGCTGGCAGCCTGGAGCGTGGCCCTGTCCCACCAACGCATCACCCCTGCAGCACTGCCGAAGCAGCGGGGTGTTCTGCGTTTGCTTCGATGGCACACGGCTGTGACCCCAGGCTGATTTCTCAAGCTGACAAGGGTGAGACCCGAGCTCCCGCCGCCCTCTTTTCCTCCAAGCTCTGGGTGGTCACTGGGTCCCGGGGTGCCCATGCCAGGGGAAGGGCCCCGTCGCTCAGAGAGGGGGACAGCCCTTCCTCCCGCCTGAGGGAGAAGCTGCCAAGTGGGTCTGCGGGGTCTCAGGTCCAGACGCTGCTGCCCTCAGGGCCCTGCCGCCACCCACAAGCGGGTGCCTCTGCAGCCCGCCCGGGAGGTTCAAGATACCATCTCCACGGCAACGCCAACGCCCTCAGCCATTCTGGGATG
>NW_007113282.1:0-713 GCF_000164805.1 Carlito syrichta | reverse complement strand
TGAGGTAGATGGTCACCGTGGCAACAGAGGTGTTCTGGCTGCCGGAGTCAGTGGCCACAACCTGAGGGCAGGGATGGAGACGGCAGGGGTGAGCCCACGCGCCCCGCAGCCGCCGCGCCCCGCGCCCAGAGCACCCCTCACCTGCACTCGCATCACCGTCTGCCTCTCGTAGTCCACCAGCGCCGACGCTCTCACCAGCACCTGCACGTCCACGGAGCCCACCGCCCGCTCTGGGGAGACGCTGAAGGCGTCTGCGTCGAGGCCCCGCAGGGACAGCTGGAAGGTGCCGTTGTCACCCTGCAGAGGTGGGCCGTAGAGTGGGGGCCCGTCCCCCGGCCTCGCCCCCACCTGCATCTGTCCCTCAGTCTCTGCCCCAGACTTCCGCCCAGGGACCCCCCACCCGATGCTGCCCCCTGGGAGGGGGCTCTCGACAGGCTGATCGCAGCCAAGCGTGGTGGCTCACGCCTGTCATCCCAGCACTGTGCGAGGCGGGGGTGAGAGGACTGCCTGACTCCAGGGGTTCGAGATCTGCCTGGGCAGCTTGGCGAGACCTCACCTCCACAATAAACCAAAAAATGAGCCGGGCGTGGTGGCATGCACCCATGGTTCCCGCTACTTGGGAGTCTGAGGTGGGAGGATCGCCTGAGCCCAGCAGGTGGAGGCTGCAGTGGCCGTGAGCGTGCCACCGGCCTGGGCAGCAGTGAGACTTCAAC
>NW_007113281.1:0-716 GCF_000164805.1 Carlito syrichta | reverse complement strand
GGCGCCTGGGGAGGGCGGGGGTCAGCCGGGTCCTGGCCTGGCAGGCGCCCGCCTCGTGCTGGGCCCTGCTGGGTGAGGCCGCCTCGCAGGGACCCTTCACGGGGACTGGGGCAAGGAGGCGCGGCCTGGGCGCCCGGCCCCTTGGCCACCAAGACCCAGGGCCTGCCCTCCGAGGGAGGCCACGGGAGGCCGCCGGCAGTGGCCATGCTGGCGTCCCTGAGCACCCACCGTGTGTGGGCACCGCGCTTCCCACGTGCCAGCGCCAACGACAGCGCTCGTCCCCGCTTTGGGGAGGGCCTAGGCAACTAGCCCAGACCCCGGCTCAGAACCCCGTTTTGTTCTGAGAAGACCAGCTCGGCCCTGGGGGCGGCCCCTGGGGTCAGCAGGACCCAAGGCCGGGAGGACAGAGCCCAGAAGGAAAACCCAACCGCCTTACGACCTGGTTTGTTTTCCTCTGCCTGGCGGGTCAAGGAATGAGGAAAGAACGACCTCCTGTCTCCTCCGAAGAGAAGAGCCAAGCCAGGCTGGCAGCGGAGGGGCCTGGCCCGGGGAGGCTCAGCCTTCAGCCCGGTCTCCCGCACCCTCTGCACCTCCCGGCGTGAGGGGGAGAAGGGCGCCCGCGGCCGTCCCTGCGGGAGGGCTCACAGTCCTTGCTCTTGTTATTTTTTTTTGAGTTGGAGTCTCACTCTGTCACCCAGACTGGAGTGCAGTGGCCG
>NW_007113280.1:0-719 GCF_000164805.1 Carlito syrichta | reverse complement strand
TTTTTTTTTTTTTTTTTAGCTGGAGCCTCACTCTGTCACCCAGGCTGGTGTGCAGTGGCACACTCACAGTCACTGCAGCCTCGGTCTGCTGGGCTCAGGCGATCCTTCTGTTTCAACCTTCCAAGTAGCTGGAACTACAGGCGGACACTACCATGCCCGGCTAATTTTTTGATTTAGTGTAGAGATGAGGTCTCCCCAAGTTGCCCAGGTTGGTCTCAAACCCCTGGACTCAGGCAATCCTCTCGCCTTCGCCTCCCAAAGTGCTGGGATTACAGGTGTGAGCCACTTCACCTGGCTTCAAGATAAATTGTAATGTGATGTCTAAGAATCAAACCAAAATGCACACTCCATGATGAATACAACATCAACATGTTAAGTAAAGACAGATGTGTACACAGGGTGGATACTGGGTCAGGGTTTACGAAGACCTGATTCTTTGTTCGCAAGGTCGGGGCTGGTCTAGCCTTATTTCCCAGATCTCGGCTTTGGGCAGGCTCTGACCTTGGGGACATCTGTAAGGGTTAGGGAGGCAGTCACCTAACCGTGGCCTTCAAAGTCTCAGAAAAGCAGTCTCGCCCTAAAAGCCGCGGTTCGATTCCACGGATACACGCCACCCCAGCGAGTCCCACGCGCGGTCAGCCCGCCCCGCGTGCGAAGCGCGCAGATCCCGTCCCCACCCCAACCCCAACCCCGCCCCCTCGCACCGCCAGGCCCCTCCA
>NW_007113279.1:0-719 GCF_000164805.1 Carlito syrichta | reverse complement strand
CTCGGTGCCCAGCCCACCCCAGCCAGCTGACACAGCTTGGAAGAGCCTGCCCTGGTTTCCATGGAAACTTGGAGCCAAGAACCATTTCCAGGGGCATGTCAGTCACTCAGACAAAGCCACCCTGGCCACACCAAGCCACCGGGGAGACTCATGTTGAGACCAGCCCAGAGAGAGGGATCTGGGCCCTGAGAGCCCGGCGAGCTAGGACGCCCACGTCTGTCCAGAGGCGCCCGCCCTCTCGGCTCCCGCAGCCCAGCGCAGCCTTCGTCCGCCAGGTGCTGGCGTTGGGTTCTGTAGATCCGGGGGGCAGAGCCTGGATGTGCGGTGCTCCACGGAGCGCGACCGAGGGGGTGCGGCCCTCGAGCCGGTCTCCAGATCGGGAGTGGGCTTGAAGCCCAGGAAAGTGGAGATCCTGTTCGCGTCAACACCAAGCCGCTCTCATCTCAAAGCCGCCAGCCCAGCCCTCTGACCCCTGCGTGTGGGCTTTCCCTGCAGTCCAACTCGCATCTCTGGGGCGAATGGGACGACCAGGGACATCCAGGGACAGCCTTGGGGCTGTCCCCAGCGCTTGGGGTGGGGGAGATGGCCGAGGGAGACTGCTGCGGGGGAAGGGACTCTTTCTTGCCAGACTCGGGAGGGGAAGCAGAAGCCCCGCTGGGGCAAGGAGACTTGGGGGCGGGCCCAGCCGCGAGCAGGTGGAGGTCTCGGAGAGGTGGCTG
>NW_007113278.1:0-719 GCF_000164805.1 Carlito syrichta | reverse complement strand
GTGTGTGTGTGTGTGTGTATGTGTGTGTGTGTGTGTGTGTGTGTGTGTGTGTGTTTCACCTAGGAAAATCCTACTTAGTTATCAGTACCAATATAATCTAAGAAATTCTGTGTGATAATAAATACTATGAACATAAGAAACTGTATTTTACTTTTATGGTATTAGTCTTCGCTATATTAGTTCTATAGTCTTTACTTAATGACTGATCCCCTTTGTTAGAAAGCAAATCCCACAAAGGCAGAAACAGTATTTCTTTTGAATATCTAATACTGTGCCTTTTAATACTATTTTTTGTTGTTGCTTTTATGTGAATGAGTGAATAAATGTTAAACATAACCAGATTCAAGAAGAGTTACAAGTCTCTTATATACAAATGAGTTACTGGTTTCTATCTATAATTATTATAGGAGACAGATCCTGGCCTGAGAAGATAAGGACATGACACGCTGCTTTTACTAACATTTTGAACATGTTCAAGGATGGTATGGGTCTGACTGCTAAGTTGCTGACAATACTTGATACCATATTGTGTGCACTTCTGAAAAAACTTTGAAATCAGCTATATAAATATAAACCATGCATATCACTACATCTCCATTTTGTCCCCTAATTGAAAGTTTAGGGATTTTACTAATGGTTAGCTATTTTTCTTTTAAATACCAACTCAAGCCAGGCTCGGTGGCTCAGCCTGTAATCCCGCGCCTTTGGGAGGCTGAGGT
>NW_007113277.1:0-721 GCF_000164805.1 Carlito syrichta | reverse complement strand
GTTGGTTCTCAACATTTGAGGGATAACAGACCCTCATAGGCCTTGTATTCGTGATGTTGGAGATTAGTTGAATCCTGCTCTATCTCGTCCCCTTGGTTCTAAGGTCTGCCTCCAGAATCTTTGAAGTCATGATCTAAAGAAAAACAGCAGCACACGTAATGCTGTTATGGAGTACAAATCTTTAAACCAAAGTGATGATGTATAACCTAAAAAGGGATTCAAGCATCAAAGGGGGGAATGAGGCAGGAAGCCCTCCACACGTCTAATAAAATGAAGACCTTCCAAGGATAAAGAAGGGGCCCTCTTAGTGCGGTGAGATAAAATCCTTTCCAGAATAATGAAAAATTCCCTCTAGCACAATAAGATAAGAACTTTCTTGGAAGATTTATATTAGAAAGGAAAATAGCCCCCAATCTGTAGTGCACATGTGTAACTCCACTGCAACCTTGAGTTGTGAAATACTCAATTAGCCTGTATGTTATTAATATGAAAATTGTATCGGGGGCACAGCAAAGCTAAAAACGTATAAAAGGCAATGGCCACTGCACTCAGGGCTCAGCCTTTGGATGTGCAACCGCTGAGACAGTACTGGCATGAATAAACACTGCTTCCTGGCCTCGGCATCCCATCTCACTCTGTAAAATCCTGTCACACTAGAGTGTGTGTTCCAGTGATAGGCTCTACTCTGTAATAAATATCTCAATGGTACCACACTTATTTT
>NW_007113276.1:3405-8136 GCF_000164805.1 Carlito syrichta | reverse complement strand
AGATGAGAGAGATAGTGAGAGACAAGAGAGACAGGGAGATAGGAGAGATAAGAGAAGGAGAGACAGAGGGAGGGAGAGATGAGAGAGACAGATGAGAGAGTCAGAGATGAGACAGACGGAGAGCTGAGATAGGGAGAGATGAGAGATGGGAGAGAGATGAGAGAGATAGTGAGAGACAAGAGAGACAGGGAGATAGGAGAGACAAGAGAAGGAGCGACAGAGGGAGGGAGAGATGAGAGAGATGGAGAGCTGAGAAAGGGAGAGATGAGAAAGGGAGAGAGATGAGAGAGACAGGGAGAGATGAGAGAGGGAGACAGAGATATGAGAGATAAGAGAGGGATAGGGAGAGATGAGAGATGGGAGAGAGATGAGAGAGATAGTGAGAGACAAGAGAGACAGGGAGATAGGAGAGATAAGAGAAGGAGAGACAGAGGGAGGGAGAGATGAGAGAGACAGAGATGAGAGAGACAGATGAGAGACAGAGATGAGAGAGACAGGGAGAGATGAGAGGGAGAGATGAGAGAGACAGATGAAAGAGACAGAGATGAGAGAGACAGGGAGAGATGAGAGAGAGGGAGACAGAGATATGAGAGATAAGAGAGGGATAGGGAGAGATGAGAGATGGGAGAGAGATGAGAGAGATAGTGAGAGACAAGAGAGACAGGGAGATAGGAGAGATAAGAGAAGGAGCGACAGAGGGAGGGAGAGATGAGAGAGACAGATGAGAGAGACAGATGAGAGAGACAGGGAGAGATGAGAGAGAGAGGGAGACAGAGATATGAGAGATAAGAGAGGGATAGGGAGAGATGAGAGATGGGAGAGAGATGAGAGAGATAGTGAGAGACAGGGAGATAGGAGAGATAAGAGAAGGAGCGACAGGGGAGGGAGAGATGAGACAGACAGATGAGAGAGTCAGAGATGAGGGAGACGGAGAGCTGAGAGGGAGAGATGAGAAAGGGAGAGAGATGAGAGAGACAGGCAGAAGGAGACCAGAGAGAGGGGGAGATGAGAAGGCGAGGTGGAGAGTGACCGAGAGACATCAGAGGAGGGACAGGCAGAGACAGAGGGAGACCCAGACTGAGTCGAGAAAGACAGAGACACAGAAGGGAAGGGAGAGACCGAGATGGGCAGGAAGGACCCGGGGCTGGGTCCACAGGGAGGGCCTGAGAGACAGCTGAGGGGGAGAGGGACGCAGAGCCACACGGCGGAGAGGGAGGGGAGGAGATGGGAGGAGATGGGAGGTCAGACGAGAAGGCCCAGAGAGACAGAGAGAGGGAGAGGAGAGTGAGGGGAGAGGCGGGACTTGGGAGGGGAGAAGGAGAGGGAGCGGTGAGAAGGCGAGGGAAGAGCCGGCGGGGAGACACCGCAGAAGGGCAGAGGCAGAGATGGGGGGAGAGACCCACAGAGACAGAGGGAAGAGGCAGAGACAGAGGGAGACAGAGGGAGAGGGGAGAGACAGGGCCAGAGGGGGAGAGACAGACAGAAATGGAGGAGAGAGGAGAGGCAGCGACAGAGAGAGATGGAGGGAGAGAGGAGAGACTGAGAGAGACCGAGTGAGAGGGGAGAGACAGAGACAGAGACCAAAGGAGAGAGGAGAGACAGAAGAGACAGAGGGAGCTGGAGGGAGAGGGGAGAGACAGACAGACGGAAAGAGGAGAAGGGAGAGACAGAGACAGAGAGAGGCAGCGCGGCAGAGCCGCTGGCGGGGAGGTCGAGGAAGGAGCAGCCCCTCTCACCTGGCATCGGCGGCGGCCACTCCCTGGGCCCAGCCCCGGGATTTATGAGGCACCCCGGGGGCGGGACCATCCCTCCCCACCGCCTTATCTGGCCAGACCCGGCTCTGCAAGCTAAATCGGGCCTCAGCTGTCAGCACCGCGGGGTGTGGGACAGCTGTCCCCTCCCCCCGCACCTGCTTTGCACCTGCCATGTGACCACCGCCCCCCTGCCGCCTGGTGGGCACTGAGAGGCCCCAAGGGTCTGCGTGGGGCACCCTCCACTGGCAGCTGGGGACTCCCGTTCTGGGACGGGCCTGGCTGGATGTCCAGGGCCAAGGGGCAGCTCTCTGAGTCCTGGGGAGCTCCCCTGGAAGTGGGGGGCGCTGGGGGTGCATGGCTGTTCTGCATTACAAGGGGCAAACAGTAAGCGCTCAGTCAGTACGGAGTCCTGGCCTGGCCATCACCTGCGGGAGGGGGTGGGAGCAGGAGGAGGGAGCGGGAGCGGGGAGCGGGAGGGGAGAGCAGCAGGGCCACCGGCCCCCCCACCCCGGGCTTCTCCATCCGGACCTTATTTGGCCACAGCTGAGGCTGCACCTGGACAGCCACAACCCACCGGCCACTCCAGCCCAAGAATAGCAACACTCAGGGCCGCCAGGCTGTCGGGACAGGAAGGGGGAGGCGACAGGCAGGGGGCGGGAGGGGGCCCCAGAGGGCCCGAGCCGAGAGAAGGTGAGAGATACAGGGAGAAGAGACAGAGAGTGAGGAGAGACAGACTCAGAGGCTGAGGGAGACAGGGAGAGACTGTGGGAGAGACAGAGACGCAGAGTCACAGAGACACAGAGAGGAACACCCAGAGACAGGTGAAGGGAGAGACCGAGACAGATATGAGAGACTGGGGCAGATACTGACAAGGGACTCAAGTGAGGGGCCGGGCACCCAGGGGGGCTGAGAGCTAGGGAACACGGTGGGGGGGGTGGCAGAGGGATGCAGGGCTGCCAGAATCGGGGTGTCAGCATCCCCGCCTCTTCCCTCCTGTGCTGCTTGGCGTTCCCTTCACAACCTGCCCTCTGACCTTGGAAAACTTGCAGAGTGGGGCCGGCTCTGCCCTAGTCCCTGGTCGCCAGGGCGTTTACGGCAGTCCTGTGTCCTCCATGGCGCCAAGTACAGCTGCAGAGTCCTGGCACGAACTGCCTCTGGGTGGATCCTGCCAGGCTGCCGGGAGGAGGCACACTGCCGCAGAGCCTAGCTGTCTCTCCCTGCCCCTGCCCCGCACGTGGCGGTCTGCCTCCTTCATTCCTGCCCACCCCGTCACCCCCGGGGACCCCTGGGCGCAGGCCCTCGTCTGTCACCTCATCTCCCTGAGGGTCCCAACTCAAGCCTCGTCCTCTCCCCTCTGGACTCCTCTCAGCCTCCTGGCCTCGTCCCTGCGCCCAGAGCTGACCTGCCTCCCTGGCTGCCTGTGGAGGTCCTGCTGGTTGGGTTTCAGACCAGGACCCCCTCATCGCTCCTCCCTCCCCAAATAACCTGAGTGACGTTGGCTCTGGCCAGCTCTCCCCTGCAGCCGTCCATTTTTAATTTTTGAGTTGGAGTCTCACTCCTTGGCCAGGCTGGAGTGCAGTGGCACACTTATGGCCACCCCAGCATCCATCTGCTGGGCTCCAGCAATCCTTCTGCCTCAGCCTTCTAAGTAGCTCGAACCACAGGTGCGTGCCACCATGCCCGGCTAATTATTTATTTGTTTTTTTAAATTTATTTTAGAGATGTGGTCTCACCATGTTGCCCAGGCTGGAGTGGTGGCATGCTTACGGCCGCCGCAGCCTCGACCCTGCTGGGCTCAGGCAGTTCTTCCGCCTCAGCCTTCCGAGTGGCCAGAATTACAGGCGTGCGCTACCACACCCAGCTAGTTTTTTAAAATTTATTGTAGCGATGAGGTCTCACCAACTTGCCTGGGCTAGTCTCAAACCTGCGGGCTCAGGCAGTCCACTCGCCTCAGCCTCCCAAAGTGCTGGGACTACAGGCTGAACCACCAAGCCCAGCCAGGCATCCATTTTATGTGACCTGCATGCCCTGACCCCTGCACTGTCCTCTGACCCCACAGCACCCCATGGGACCCCATAAGAGCTGGCGCGACTGGGGCTGGGGTCTCTTCCCGCGACTGTCTCCAGCTCCCGCCCGGGTGCCGTCAGCGCTGGTCTCCTCCACCATGGGGACCTTGTGCTGACACTGGGCCACCTGCGACCAGGACAGTCATCTCAAGGGTAGTCGGTCCCCGTGGCCGAGTAACCAACAGCCACAGGGACTGTGACAGAGACTGCGACGGGACATCGCCAGGCCATGTCCTCCAGCCCACTATCAGCGGGGCGGAATCGAGAAGCGGCCCCTGCCCCCAGAACCCGCCAGATCATGCCCACCAGGTCATGCCCCTCTGTCCTGCTCTCCCCACAACAGGTGGCGGGATAGGGGTGGGTCCTGGGTTCCGTCCACCGGAGGGAGGGCGCATCAGAGGGACGGTCAAGACGCGGCCAAGCCAGAGCAAATCAGCAGATTTATTGAGGCAGCAGCGGCGTGGGAGGTTGAGGGGAGGGGGCAGGGTGAGAGGGCTGGGCCGGGCACAGGCCCCCCTCCTGGCACTTGGAGCGTGGCGCCACACGAGGCCTGGGCGCCAAGTCAGCCCGTCTGCAGCCAGCAGCCCCGCTCCTCCACGTCCTTGGTCACAACCAGCAGCACCTCGCACAGGCCCTGCGCCAGCGCAGCTGCCAGGAAGGCCCTGGGGGGAGCGGGGAGACTGAGGCCCGGCCAGACCGGGCCCCTCCCGGGGGCCCCGGCCGCAGGCCTGCCCTGCTCGCTCACCTGACACCGTCCTCGTCCCCCAGGGCCTCGGGTGCCCGCAGCTTGGAGTCCAGGTTGTAGTAGATGCCGTCCACCTGGCGCAGGGCCACCCAGTGCCGCCGGCGCAGTGGGAGGGACAGCAGCCCCAGCGACACGGGCGACGGCAGGTTCAGGATCAGCCCCAGCA
>NW_007113276.1:1102-2771 GCF_000164805.1 Carlito syrichta | reverse complement strand
CCGCAGCCTCAACCTGCTGGGCTCTGGTGATCCTTCCGCCTCAGCCTTCCAAGTAGCTCGAACTACAGGCACGTGCCACCGTGCCTGGTGAATTTTTCTTGACTTATGATAGACATAAGGTCTCACCATGTTGCCCAGGCAGGTCTCGAACCCTGGGCTCAGGACACCTCTCAGCTCAGCCTCCCAAAGTGCTGGGATTATAGGCAGAAGCCGCCCCGCCCGGCCGACCCCAGCCTTTGGCTCCCCCTTCAGCTGCAGCTCCCCAGCCCCAGCCCTGTCCCTCCAGCCCCAACTGCCTGTCCCCAGAGCCCCGTTCAGGTTTTGCCTCGCCCATCCGGACCCACCAGCCTTCGAGCCCCCCAGTCCCTCCCCACGCGGCCCCGCCCTGCACACAGCCCTCCCTTAACGCCCCAGGGCCCCCAGACGTGGTGCCAGCCCTCCGTCCTTCTTTGTGCCCAGTCCCCTCCTCTGTCCTTCAAGACCCACCCAGATGGCGCCGCCTGAGAGGAGCCTCAGGGCCCCTTGGGCTCCCCCCATGAGTCCCCTCGATGATGACGACTGTGATGCCACCCTGATGCAGCCCTGCCCCTGCCTCGCTCACAGCCCTCCTGTCCTGACCCCCCAGGAGAGACCCTGCGTGTTAGGGGTTGGGCCTGTGGCCCCTGAGCCTCGCCCCCGCCTTTTGGCCACTTGTCCCCAGCCCTGAAGCTCCACCCACCCCCTCTCCCCAGCCACCTCCTCTGGACAGTCGCCACTCTGCTCTCTGGGCCCTGCAGGGAGTGGGAGGTGGGGAGGCTTGTGTGTGGTTTCCCTGTGGTGTCTCCCCGCTGCCTTGGCTGAGAGGGTCCATGGGCCTTTGTTCTGAATGAGAGATGCGTGAACCCCGTGATGACCAGCCTGGGGCCTGGGAGCCACTGAAGGCTGTGAGGGAAAGGGAGGGAGGCATCTCTAGACACAGATCCCTCCAGGATCATACTCAGAGGGGAGAGACGGAGGCCAGGAGGCCGGGCTAGAGGCCCAGGCAGAAGAAGGCAGGACCTGAGCTGGGGCTAGGGCTGTGGGGACAGAGAGGAAGGGATGTCTGACATCGTGACTAGTGAGGAGGAACATTCCAGGCTGCCAAGAGGAGGAAGCCGGGCTGGGAGGAAAGAAGCGGCCATGCAAAGGCCCAGAGGCCGCACAGTGGGCCAGGTCCAGGGCCTGGAGAGAAGTCTGGTTTGAGGGCACAGTGAGACATGAAGCTGCAGAGGATGGTGGGGCCAGAGCCAGTGGGGCCTCGGCTGTCAGGCAGAGAGGGAGGACTCCCCCAGCGGCGCTGGGGAGCCAGGAAGGCTATGAGCAAGGGAGGGTGGGCTCAGCTCTGGGGCTGCGTGTAGGAGGAACTGGAAGGCCGTGACAAGCGCCCAAATAAAAGGGGGCGAGGCCCGAGGCTGGGCAGGGTGCCTATCTCAAACTACTCAGGAGGCATAGGCAGGAGGATGGAGCTCAGGAGTTGGAGGCCAGCCTGGGCAACATGGCAAGACCCTGCCTCAAAAAAAATAAAAGGGTGAGGCTTGGGCTGGGGCTGAGGCTGCAGGACAGCCATGGTGGAGGCGCCATCTCCTTGGAGTCCCAGGTGCTAGCTCAGGAAGGTGAGCAGGGCAGAAGGAAGGCCCCCGGCCCCGCCCCT
>NW_007113276.1:0-722 GCF_000164805.1 Carlito syrichta | reverse complement strand
CCAGGCGCTGCCGCTCGTGGTACACGGACGGCGGGCTCGGCTGAGCTCCCGGGGCCTGGGACATGCCGCCCTCGGCTCCTGCGGGGGGTCGGGAGGGGGAGAAGGTGCTCAGGGGCCCGGGATCCGGAGGCCCAGAGGCCGAGGTCCAGTCTCCCAGCAGGCCCCTGGGGCACCGCCATGGGGGAGGGGGGCTGGGCAGCCCGGGAGGACTCTGGGCCCCCGGCCCTGCTCCCGGGACTGTCTCTTGGCAACAGAGGCGCCTCCATCCCGTTCCTAGGAGAGAGGTTCTCTCTCCGGCTCACCTAGCAACAGCACCACCCCCACCACATCTCCAAGTAAAAGGGTCCCCGTCGTGGTCACCTAGCAACAGGAGAACCTCCTCTCCGTCCCTAGGACACAGGATCGCTCTCTGGTTACCTAGCAACGGGGAGCCCCCGCTAGGTAAGGGCCTCTCCTCTAATTACCCAGCACGAGAGGAGTCCGCCTCCCCGTCTCTAGGTAACGGGGCTCCTCTGGTCTCCTAGCAACAAGACTCCCCTTCCCCTGTCGTTAAGCAGCAAGGTTTCCCCCTCCCGTCGCCTGGCAACAAGGCCCCCTCCCCAGCCAGGCCTCCTCCCGACAGCGGGTCAAGAGCCCTCTCCCCGACCCGCGCCCCGCCATGCCGCTCGCCCTTGGCCTGGCAACGCCCCTCACCCCGCCTGCCTCTCCGCTCCCCCGAGCCA
>NW_007113275.1:0-721 GCF_000164805.1 Carlito syrichta | reverse complement strand
GTCTCTTTCCCGCTCCCTCATTCCCCCTCCCTTCTCCCTCTGCTTCTTCCCCGCTCCTTCCTCCTCTCCCTGTCCCTCCCTCTCTCTCTGTGTGTGTCTCTCTGCCTCTCCCTCTCTCCACCACAATCAAGATCTCACTTTTGCACCCCTGTCTTTTTCTCTCTGAGAGAGACACTATGAACCCTGGCCCCACCCAAGCCGTCACCTCCTCCGTCCCAGACATCAGCCCCAAGGACAATTTCATGGGACAGAGAACCTGGCTGGCCGGCCTGGGTCAGGGGTCCCGCCCTGACCAGTCAGCTCGGGGTGAGGGGGCAGGGTCCCACAGTGCCCCTGTGGCCTCCAGGTGGAAGCAGAAAACAGAGTCAGCAGGGGTTGAAAGACAAGCCTTGAAACTTCCGGGAAATGCCGGCAGCCCCGCGGCCCCACTCACTGCCTGGCAGCTCCGAGCTCCAAGCTCCTCACAGGGATCTGGCCACTGATTAGCTGATCTCTGGCCTCCAGCTCATTTCTGGCTGAGCGGCGCAGCTGCTGGGGCGTAGGGAGAGCCCTGCCCCCAACCCCTGGGCATTTTTAAAAATATGCAAAACTCTCCATAAGGAAGATGGGAGATGGGAGAGCGGACAACACAGACATCTGGGAAAGGGCTGGTCTGGAGGAAGCGTCTCTCTTGCTCTCTCTCTCTCTCTCTCTCTCTCTCTCTCTCTCTCTCTCTCTCTCT
>NW_007113274.1:0-723 GCF_000164805.1 Carlito syrichta | reverse complement strand
TCCACTCACCTCAGCCTCCCAAGGCGCAGGATTACAGGCTGAGCCACCGAGCCCGGTTGATTGATGTTTTTCATAATCTTTTTAAATTTTTTATGTTTTTAGAGGTGAGGTCTTGCTCTGTTGCTCAGGCTGGGTAGGCAATCATAATAGCTTACTGCAGCATCGAACCCTGGGCTCAAGCAAGCCTCCTGCCTCAGTCTCCCGAGTAACTGGACTATAGGCACATGCCACCACACCTGACTAATGAAAAAAACCTGTTGCCTGGCTCATAATCTTATTTATTTTTTTATCTTAGAGAATTCTGAAAAATTTAAACGTGGAGGATGTTGTGATAAAAATTTAGGTGAGGTTCAGCACTTTTTGACATTTTGACTTGGTGGTAGGTAGAACAATGCCTGGCTCCTAGAACCCAGGAATATGTGCTGCATGGCAAAGAGGAATTGAGGTTACAGATGAAACTAAGGTTGCTAATCAGTTGATTTTAAGGTAGAGAGATTATCCTGGATTATCTGGTGGGCCTGATGTCATTACAGGGGTCCTTAAAAGTAAAAGAGGGAGGCGGAGTGTTGTGATTTGAGAACACAGCTGCATTGCTGGGTTGGAAGAAGAAGGCCATAAGCCAAGGAAGGTGAGTGACCTCTCAAAGCTGGAAAAGATTCTCTTGAAAAACAAAATTATGAACTTTGCAGCAACCTGGATGGAATTAGAGTCTATAATACTCAG
>NW_007113273.1:0-724 GCF_000164805.1 Carlito syrichta | reverse complement strand
GCGGGGTAGGCTGGGCAGCTGGGGGGCAGGGGGCCGCTAGATGGGGGATCAGGCACTAGGGCAGGGTCTTCATCAGAGCAGGCGGGCCATTCCCAAGCCTGGACGACTCTAGCTGGGAACACCCAAGCTGGAGAGGGAGCAGTCCAACGCCTCCGTTGCAAAGTTGCTGGTCAAACATGGGCGGAGCCTGACTCCGTGCCTCACCCCTACCCCGGCAGGCAGGGGGCCAAGTGCGACCTGCACGGGCTGGCATCTGGCGGAAGTGTGTGTAGCGCCCGCACACAGCTGACCTGGGTGGGGGCAGAGTGCCACCCTCGGAGCCCCTGGTCTTGTGGGAGAGAAGGCCGGGGGCTGGACAGAGGGCGAAGTGTGCCCAGGCTGTGGGTCCACCAGGGTGCAGGCTGCAGTCCTGCAGAGGTGGATGGTGCTTGCAGGCACGGGTGCCAGAAGGCGGAGGGGCTGTGAGCAGGTTCAGGATGGTGCTGCTGAGAGCAGGGAGCGGGGAGATGGGAGTGGGAAGGGAGGCACAGGGAGCAGGCAGCTGGCCTGGTTCAGAAGGTGCTTCCGGGGTGTACGACACCGGGCGGGGGCCCATGGGTGAGCCAGGTTGTGGGGCGGCTTATGGCGGAAAGGCGCGGGTGGCAGGGCCAGCTCTGGCAGGGAGGGGGAGTGGGAGCCCCTTTTCCACCCAGCTGAGCGGGCTGGGGGAGAGAGGTTGCAGGGG
>NW_007113272.1:0-725 GCF_000164805.1 Carlito syrichta | reverse complement strand
GGCCGCGGCGGTCCCGGGCCTGGCTCCGCGGCAGGGCCCGGGAGGGAAGGCCCCAGTCACGGCACCTTCCTTCGGTCTCCCCTTCCCTTTGTCCCTGCGGGAGCGCCCATCCCTGGGGTGGAGGGTCAGCGCCTCCACGGAGGCCTGGGACCCCCGCGATCCCAGGCCGGATGTTACACCCCCTTTCCTGGCGGCCCGGTGTTGGGGTGGGGGCCTGAGGCTGGACTGGCTGAGCTCGGCGGGAAATAACCCCCAGATGTGGAGCAGGCCGAGGGAGAGATTGCTTCAGGCTGAACCTCACCAATGTGTTAGAAATTAAAAAGATATACACGGCCTGCAGGGTTTTTCTTAAGCCCTCCAAAGGTGCCGGTCTTCGCTCTCCCCTCCTCCCCTCTGCCCTGACTCCGCAGCCCCCTTCCCGGCGCCCTCTTCCTCCCCCACCAGTTGCAAACCCAGTCCCGGTCACCCCAAGCACCTTTGGACCCCAGGCGGCGAGGCTCGGCCCCTGCGCCCGCGCCGGGCAGTTGCCTCTGCCTGGGCTCCCAGCAGCCGCGCCCCCGGCCTTGGCTGAGGTTGGATTTTATGGAAGGAGCCCGGGGTGATAATGAGCTGCCAGGGAGGATATTAATCTCACCCCGGCCCTGCGGTAGAGGAGTGGCCTGCTCGCCCCCGCGGTAATCACCCAAATGAAACGCCAGCCCCTTCTGAACTCATTTATCAGCGGG
>NW_007113271.1:0-725 GCF_000164805.1 Carlito syrichta | reverse complement strand
TTCAACCTAGGCAGGTTGTGTGATGACAGAAAGTCCTCCATTTCCTTGAGGTTCTCAAGTATGTTTCCATACAAGTGTACATAGTTGTCTCTAATTATCTTTTGAATTTCTTCAGGGTCAGATGTGACTTCATCTTTTGTGTTTCTGGTTGTGCTTATTGGGGTTTGTTCTATCTTTTTCTTGGTCAGTCTAGCTAGGGGACCATCAATCTTATTTATCTTTTTGAAGAAACAGCTTTTTGTTTCATTGATTTTTTTTTTTTTTTTGTATTGTCTCTTTGTCTTCTATATCCTGGATTTGGGCTTTTATTTTGGTGGTCTGGATTCTTCTGCTGGAATTAGAGTTTTTGTGGTCTTACTTTTTCAGTTTTTTTAGGTGGCTTTGTTAGGCTGTTAATTTGTGCTCTTTCCATTTTCTTCATGTGCGTTTGTAGGGATATACATTTCCCTCTTACTACAGCTTTTGTGGCATCCCAGGGATTCTCGTAAGATGTTTCTTCATTTTAATTTGTTTCCAGGTATCTTTTGATCTCTGCTTTGATTTCATCATTGACTCAGGAGTTATTTAGCATCATACTGTTTAGTATCCATGTCTTTGTGGGTTTTGGGGGAAGCTTGTTGGTGCTAATGTTTACTTTTATTCCACTGTGGTCCGAGAAGGTGTATTGTATAATTTTGGTCCTTTTAAATTTGCTTATGCTTGATTTATGGCCAATTATGTGGTTG
>NW_007113270.1:0-728 GCF_000164805.1 Carlito syrichta | reverse complement strand
GAGTGAGATTCCAACTCAAAAAAAAAAAAAAACCAGGGCCTCAGACAATCCTCTCGCCTTGGCCCCCCAAAGTGCTGGGATGGTAGGCGTGAGCCAGCGCACCCGGCCCAGCGTCTGTGTTTGGAAGGAGGACAGGCGGCTGCAGCCGGCTGGGTCACTCACGACCCGGGGACGTGAGGGCCTGGACAGCCCGGCGAGGGGATGCTGCTTACCACCTGGGGCCGCCCGGAGAAGTCCTTGCCTTTCTTCATGAGCACCTCCTTGGCCAGCTGGTGGTGGCCGACGATCACTGTGGTCTTGGCGCCCATCCGCAGGGAGAAGATGGGGCCGTACTTCTTCTGCAGCTTGAAGAGGTTGACGTGCATGTGGCCGTGTCTGGGGAGGAACGGCAGGCTGCCCACCAGGGGCAGGGCCAGGAGGCTCCTGGGGTACCTGGCCCCGGGGCGCCTCACCTTGGGCCAGAGGAAGCAGGCCAGCGAGAGCAGCAGGACGGCCAGGAGCTCCCACATGACGGCCGGCGCTGGCGGACGGGACGGGCGGTGGGGATGGCGGGCTGCACACGCCGGGGCGCCAGCGGCCTTTTAAAGGGCTGCCCGGATCTCCCTTGTGTTATCTTTGTGTTATCTCTCGCCTTGTGAAAGTTTGTTCTGGAGCAAAGCCAGGCCCGGGCCCGTTCCCAGAACCGGGAGGGGAAGGTGGAGGCCCCCTCGAGGGCTGGCTCGCCCCCG
>NW_007113269.1:123244-173663 GCF_000164805.1 Carlito syrichta | reverse complement strand
TTTTTCTGGTCAGTCTAGCTAGGGGACCATCATCTTGTTTACCCTTTCGAAGACCAGCTTTTTGTTTCATTGATTTTTTGTATTATCTTTTTGTCTTCTATGTCCTGGATTTGGGCTTTTATTTTGGTGATCTGGATTCTTCTGCTGAATTAGGGTTTTTGTGGTCTTGCTTTTCCAGCTTCTTTAGGTGGCTTGTTAGGTTGTCAATTTCTGTTCCTTCCATTTTCCTCATGTGTGTTTGTAGGGATATAAATTCCCCTCTTATTACAGCTTTTAAGGCATCCCAGAGATTTTGGTAAGATGTTTCTTTATTTTCATTTGTTTCCAGGTATCTTTTGATCTCTATTTTGATGTCATCATTGACCCAGGAGTTATTTAGCATCATGCTGTTTAGTGTCCATGTCTTTGTGGGTTTTGGGGGGACTTTGTTGGTGACAATGTTTATTTTTATTCCACTGTGGTCCGAAAAGGTGCATGGCAGAATTTCAGTCCTTTTAAATTTGCTTATACTTGATTTGTGTCCAATTATGTGGTCGATCTTAGAATATGTTCCATGTGGTGATGAGTAGAATGTGTATTCTGTGGTCTTTGGATGGAGTGTTCTATAGGTATCAATTAAGTCCATTTGGTCCAGAGTCTCATTGAGGTTCCGGATCTCCTTGCTGATTTTTTGTCCTGATGATCTGTCTAAGGTTGTGAGTGGTGTATTAAAGTCCCCAGTTATTATGGTGTTAGAGTCAATGTCTTTCTTTAGTTTTCCTAGAAGTTGCTTTATGAATGTTGGTGCGCCTATGTTGGGTGCATATATGTTTAGGATAGATATTTCTTGTTGATGGAGTGAACCTTTTATCATTATGTAGTGGCCCTCTGTATCTTTTTTAATTTTTGATAGCTTAAATGGTAGTTTGTCTGAAATAGGATCGCGTCTCCTCCCTTCTTTGTGTCCATTCGCCTGAAAATTTGTTCCCCATCCTCCTACTTTGAGTCTGTGTATGTCCTTTCTAGTGAGATGGGTCTCTTGAAGGCAGTATATTGTTGCCTGGTGATATTTTATCCATTTTGTCATTCTATGTCTTTTCAGTGGTGCGTTTAGTCCATTCACATTCAGACTAATTATTGAAATGTGAGAGTTCGTCCCTATCATGGAGTTCTTATTGAGTTATTGTTCTTCCACTTGGTTTTTTCTTTTTTTCAGTTTTTTTTTTGTCTTTCTTTTGCTTTTGGGGTTGGTTCGTGTATATTTTATTCTTTTCCCTGTACTCTTGTGAAGAACGTTGTTCTTTTTTCCTTTTCTTCTGTGTTTAGTACTTTCTTAAGTGTTTCATGTAGAGATGGTTTTGTGGCTGCATAAGTTCTTAGGGATTGGATATCTGGGAAAGATTTTAATTCTCCCTCACTGATGAAGCTTAGCTTGGCTGGGTAGGTTATTCTTGGTTGAAATTGTTTATCCTTTAGGACTTTGAAGATAGGGCTCCAAGCTCTCCTAGCCTGCAGGGTTTCTGCAGATAAATCTGCTGCTATTCTGATTGGTCTTCCATGGTGGGTGATCTGGCCTTTTTCTCTTGCTGCCTTTAGGATTTTTTCTTTTGTGCCTACTTTATTTAGGCGAATTATTATGTGTCTAGGAGTTGGTCTTCTCATTTGTTGTCTTGCGGGGGTTCTCTGAATCTCTTGTGTTTGAATTTTTGTATCACTGATTAGATAAGGGAAATTTTCTTGAATGATCTCGTGGAAAGTTTGTTCCAATGTGGTCTCTGTTTCTCTTTCTGCCTCAGGGAGTCCGATTATTCTTAGGTTAGGCCTCTTGAGGTAGTCACTCATCTCTTGAAGGTTTTGTTCTGTCTTTTTTAGCTTATTTTCTGTGTTTTTAAGAGTTTGGGTTATTTCTATATTTTGGTCCTCAAGCTCTGAGATTCTTTCTTCTACTTGGGTAATTCTGCTTTCCATGCTTATCAATTTGTTATTTATTTCATTCACAGTATTCTTTATTACTGTTATCTCAGATATCAGCTCCTTCCTAGTTTCTTCTTGTGTCTCCTCAATTCTTTTTAATCTCTCCATTATTGTTTTGATATCTACATTTGCATTTTGAGACCCTTCATTCTGGGGACTTTGCATTGTTTGTATTCCAAAGTCAATTTTCTCAGTGTCTGCTCTCCCAGGCGTCTGGGAGAGACCCATACTCTTCTTTTGGTTTTTTTCATTTCTGTAGATTTTTCTCCCTTTACCCCTTTCCCTCCCCCTCTTCAATTCTGTTTTTGAGGGAAGGTGGGGTTGCTTTTATTCTCGTCTGCAATGACCTGTCTTCGTTATGAGGGTCGTCTGGTTTTGTTCACTTTTCCCTCTGTTTTACAGTCTGTCTATTCAGCAGTTTGCAGTCTTGGTCCGTTCAGAGAATCTCACCAGTTCACCTATGCCGTCGCCATCTTGCCCCGTCTCCTTCTTAAGTTCTTGTTCACCTGCTTCTCCACTGAAATTGCGCTTTGAGGTCACCATGATGGAATTGCAAAATCCAGTGGCATCTTTATAGTCCTCATCCTAGTTAATAACAACTGCCATTAAGCTGGGTGTGGTGCTTCAGGTCTGTAGTCCTAGTACTCAGGAGGCCCAGGCAGAAGGATCACTTGAGGCCAGGAGCTCAAGACCAGCTGGGCAACATAGCAAGACCATATCTCTTCAAAAAATGTAAAAATCGGTCAGGTACAGTAGTGCACAGTAGTGCACACCTGTAGTTCCAGCTACTTAGGGGGTCGAGGCAGAAGGATTGCTTGAGTCTAGGAGTTCAAGGCTGCAGTGAGCTATGGTTGCACCACAGCACTCCAGCCTGGGTGACAGAGTGAGACTTTGTCTCTGAAAATAATAATAATAATAATAATAATATAATAATAATAATAATAATAAATTAAAACTGCTATTATCTTTCCCTTACTAAGAGCCTGGCACAGTGCTTAGGAATTTAGATTTATTTGTCTATTTGGCCCTTATGCAACTCTCTAAAGGCAGTGAAAAGTCTCCCTTTATTTTTTTATTTTTTTATTTTTTATTTTTGAGTTGGAGTCTCACTCTGTCACCCAGACTGGAGTGCAATGGCCGCTTCTGGCCACCGCAGCCTCAACCTGCTGGGCTCCGGCGATCCTTCCGCCTCAGCCTTCCATGTAGCTGGAATTACAGGTGCGCACTACCACACCCAGCTGATTTTTTTATTTATTGTAGAGATGAGGTCTCGCTGTCCAGGCGGTTCTCGAACCCACAGGCTCAGGCAATCCACTCACCTCAGCCTCCCAAAGGCGCGGGATTACAGGCTGAGCCACCGAGCCCGGTTTAGTCTCCCTTTAAAAAAAATTTGTTAGAGTGGGTGTGGTGCCTCATGCTTGTAATCCCAGCACTTTGAGAGACTGAGGCAGGAGCATCACCTGAGCCCAGGAGCATAAGACCAACCTGGACAATGTAGTCTCTACAAAAATTAGCTGGGTGTGGTGGCACATGCCTGTAGTCCCAGCTACTCAGGAGGCTGAGGTGGAAGGATCACTTGAACCCAAGAGATCAAGACTATAGTGAGCCAAGGTCTGTGGCTGCGGTGAACCTGGACTATGCCACTACACTCCAGCCTGGGTGGCGAAGTGAGACCCTGTCTCAAAAAGAAAAAAAAAAGTTTCTTGTTGAAACTGAAGCTCACAGTCCCACAGCTGATAAGTGATGGAACCATGAATTGAACTCAATGTGTCTTTTCCAACTCTGTTTTTTGAAAAGAATTTCTTTCCAGAGTTAAAGGGGTTACTCACAGGGGATACCAAAAGCCTGATAGCATTTTAAGCCAAGAAGGAAAATTTCTCATTACTGGCAAGTGAGTGTAGGTACTTTTTGTCTTTGTGTTACAAAGGTGTATGCTAGAATGGAAAAAGAAATTTAGCATACACTGGTACTACCAAAGACCAGAATATCTAAACTGTGTTACAGAGGACACCTACAGGCCAGATCACATGGGGGTGCCATTGAGTCTGTCAGTTTTGCGGGCAGGAGCTGGAATCTGATGTGGGGTGGAATTTCAGGTCCAATACTTAGGACTGTGAGCCCCAAAGACTGACATGGGGCCTGGCACATCGCAAGCACTCCAGCAAGCTTTGCTGAGGAGTGAATCTATGACTTCAGATATGCTGCTGGACCTTTCTCAGCCTCAGTTTCCTCGTGTAAAAACAGGTCAATAACAACACTTCAGGGAGGTGACTCATGTGGTGTGTCCCCCCCAGGACCAGCACCCTCAGCATGTTTCTTTCGGCTATCATAATTAATGCAAGCAGCCCTGACTTCTAGTCAGAAAGAACAAAATCACAGTGGAGTTACAAATAGGAACAAATAGGCCTGATAAGACAGTAGCTTAAGGAACATGGACGTTTCTTTCTCGTGTCCGCAAATCCTCTGGAGGAAACATGCAAGACCTTGTCTTAGTCCACTTTGTGCTGCTGTAGCAGAATACCCGAGGCTGGGCACTTACAATGAACAGAATCTTGTTTCTTAAAGTTCTAGAGACCTGAGAGGTCAAGATCAAGGGGCCCATCTGGCAAGGGCCTTCTTTCGTTATCATAACATGGCTGAAGTCACCACATGGCGAGAGAATGCGAGAGACAGAGCAAGAGAGGGCCACACTCACTTGCATAACACATTTACTCTCTTGATAATGAACCCACTCCTGTGATAATGCCATTAATCCATTCAGGAGAACAGAGACCTCATTACCTAATTGCCTCTAAAAGGTCCCTCCTCTCCACACTGTTGCCCTGGAGATTACATTTACAGCCCGTGAACTTTGGGATGCATTCAAACCGTAGCACCGTTCAAGAGATTTATGAAAAAGAGAGCAAGAAAAAACTGGACAGGGACCAGATCTACCCAGCAACCACCCCAGTACCTACCCTCTAAACCTGCTTCACCCGCCCCCCCACGTTGTGAGGAAGTGGGAATGACTAATTATCAGGCCATTTCCATCTTTGATATCAACTGGGAAGCCCCAAAAGCATGAACTCCCTAAACCAATTCACAATGGTGCCATTGCAGAGAACTCCCCCACCCCACCCAAATCAGCCCCAGTCCTGTAAATTATTCCTTCCCCTGTACCTTTATTAGAGAAAAGGCACAAATAATTCAGTGAAGAGCACTTGACATCCAATCTGTTCAATACATCAGAGTATCAACAAGTGGGGCACATTTCATCCAGAAGAAATGGCTTCCCCTTTGACAAAAAGAGTGGAAGGGAATGGGAGGTTCTACCATGTGCTTCTTCCTGGCTACTGAACCTCAGATAAACAGCTTCCTCTTTTAAGAGCTTGGATACTGAATGTTAATTCAAATGGCCCATAGCTCAAGTTAAAGAGAATTGAACCAAGATACCCACTGGTGAAGCAATTAGACCATCATATTGAGCTCTGTTTTTTGTTTTTGTTTTTGTTTTGAGTCTGTCTCACTCTGTCACCCAGGCTGGAGTGCAGTGGCATGATCACAGCCACTGCAGCCTTGACCTGCTGGGTTCAGGTGATCCATCTGCCTCAGCCTTCCAAGTAAATGGGACACTCAGGCGCAAGGAACGACACCTGACTAATTTTTTTGATTTATTGTAGAGACGAGTCCTCACTATGTTGCCCAGGCTGGTCTCAAGCTCCTGGACTCAGGCAATCCTCTCCCCCTGGCCTTCAAAGGGCTGGGATCACAGATGTGAGTCACCACACCTGGCCTGAGCTCTGCAGAGAACTGGTTGAATCCACAGTGAGATACCATTAGGAATACAATGCTCCAAAGACTTGAAGCCTCACCAAAAGCCAGTATGTTAGTCCATTTGTGCTGCTGTAACAGAATACCACAGACTGAGTAATTCATGAAGAACAAAAATGTATTTCTCACGGTGATGGGGACTGGAAGTCTGAAATCAGGGAGCTGGTGCTCGGGGAGGGCTGCTTTCTGTTTCCAAAAGAACTTCGGAACACACTGAGCACTGTGTTCTCTGGAGGAGAGGAACTCTGTGTCCTCATATGGCTGAAGACAAAACGGCAAGAGGGGTGAGCTCCCTCCACCAAGCACTTTTATAATGTCCTTCATTCAGTCACAAGGGCACCACCCTCCTGACCTAAACACCTCCCCCAAAGCCCCACCTCTCAACACTGTTGCATTAGAGATTAAGTTTCCAACACATCACTTTTGGGAGATACATTCAGACCGCGGCAACCAGTGACCAGGAAAGAGCTGGCATCTCCATCAGCAGCATATTAAACTAATACAATTCTGGGGCATGTGGGCTGCCTTGACCAGGTTGGCTGCAGTCCTTTCCCATGGATTCTACTGACCTAATTCCTGATTAACAAATGACCATGAGCCCCCAGCCAAGGACCTTCTTCAGAATGGCAGAATATAAGCTATGAGTAGCTGAGTGTTGCTCAATACAGAAGCAAGGAAAGAAGAAGCTGGTGGTGGGTGCTGGGAGGATGGTGGTAGACCTCAACCACCATGTGAATGAGCTTGGACTCATCCAGTGGACACTGAGTAGATGTTACGAGGTTTTATGCCAGAAACCTTGTTTATGTTTTAGGCGGGAAAGGCTTTGAGGGGTACAGTGGTCAAAACCACTTAGGACTCTGAGAAATAATTATAAAATCCTAAGCTTACCAACCAACTAATCAGACACCTTCCTGACCAAGGGGACACCAGAGAATCCTTGGAGTTCCCAGTCGTGGCAGGATGGAAGGCTAGACATGCCTCAGCAATCCCCTCTCTCCACTATCCACCATTAAACTTCCTTCCCTAAGGGCTAAACAGAAACCAGCCTTTTCAAAAAAGATGCTGGCCAGGCAGAGTGGCTCAGCCTGTAATCCCAGCACTTTGGGAGGCTGAGGCGAGTGGATTGCTTGAGCCCGCAAGTTCAAGACCCACCCAGACAACTTGGTGAGACCTCTTCTCTACAATAAATCAAAAATTAGCCGGGAATGGTAGCACACGTCTGTAGTTCTGGCTACTCAGAAGGCTGAGGCAGAAGGATCGCCAGAGCCCAGCAGGTCGAGGCTGCGGTGACCAGGAGCGTGCCACTGCCCTCCAGCTTGGGTGACAGAGTGAGACTCCAACTCTTTTAGAAAAAAAAGAGAGATGCTGTATCCACCTCCCACCTAATGCTGCCCCTCCCCTTTGTGGTTTCAACACAACAACCGACTAGGATCCCTTCCTGATAAGAGATCTCTGTCCATGGGGTGGGGCTGACCGGACTATGGAAGGTGCACAGGGAGGGCTTTCATGACCTCTGCTTCGCCCTTTGACATCAAAGGGCTGAAACCTCCACATTTGGATCATGCTAATGCCACCGTTTTTGAACAGCGGACGCGGAGGAGTATGGAGCTCAACTGCATATGCGCAGGCTTGTCTTTTGTAAATATTCACAACTCCTCCTACAACTTATAGAATGTGTATATTTGGCCACCTCATTTAGCATAAATGCCTGTCATATTCTTCCGCCGCTCACAGTGCCATGTTTCTGGAAGTGACGCTTCCCAGCCTGTCAGCATGGCCACCCTGCTGGCTGCAACATTTTATGAGAAATAAGTCTCCTCTCAAATTGTACGAACCTTCTGAGTCTTCAGTTGATGACTCTTTATATGGCAAGAAACAGAAACACCAGTACAACCACCTTAAGAGAAGTTGTGTTTTCTGCTAATATAACTGAACAATTCGCAGATAGGCCCGCCATAGGCTTGGCTTGATATACACTCAGGGGGTGTCCCCAGCACCCATCTCTCTGCTCTGCCTCCCCTAAGGAGCAGCTGCACTCCCAAACTGGCTCCCTCATGTTGGCAAAATACCAGTAGCTCCAGCTTCACAGCCTCACATCACCAAGGCCCGAGGAAGAGAGAGCCTCTCTTCTGGGAGCTTCCATGAAGCTTCTTAGATCCTCTCTAGAACTCCAGAGAAATTTCCTAACATCTCTGGCTTTCAACTGGATTATCTGCTCATCCTTGAATCCACTGCTAAGGCCAGAGCAACAATGTCTTAGTCAGTTCAGCCTTCTGTAACAAATGACCACGAACAACCAACATTTATTTCTCATAGTTCTAGAGACCAGAAGTCTGAGATCAGGGTTGCAGCAGCATGAGCAGGTTCTAGGTGAGGGCCCTCTTCTTGGTCATGCCCCCCTGTGGCCATAATTGGCACGTGAACAGAGAGAGAGAGAGAGAGAGAGAGAGAGAGAGAGAGAGAGAGAGAGAGAGAGAGAGAGACTGGTCTCGTGTCTCTTCCTTTTTTTTAAGAGCATTCATTCCATGGGGGTCCCGTCCTCATGACCTCCCTAAATCCTGATTATCTCTCAAAGGCCTCACTTCCAAATACCATCACATTTTGGACTAGGGTTTCAACATGTGAATGTTGGAGGGCACAGACATCCAGCCCATAGCAGAATGGACACACTGCTAGCCAGTTAGAACTGTGCTGCCAATGGGGACCCACGTCAGAAATGAGGAAGGGATAGCCCAGCTCAGACTACAGCTTGACAATGGAGGACAGATAGGTTCCCAAAGGAAAATCAAGTGATTGTATCTGTTTTGTGTTGCTGTGAAGGAACACTCTATCAACCTACAAAGCCTCCAGTCAACAGCTGGGTTGGGTAATTTATAAAGAAAAGAGGCCCAAAAAGAACCCCATGGTTCCAAAGGCTCTACAAGAAGCATAGCACTGGTATCTGTTTCCAGTGAGCCTCAGGAAGCTTCCAATCATGGTGGAAGGTGAGGGGGCAGCAGGCATGTCACATAGCAAGAGCAGAAGCAAGAGGGTGCCTGGCTGTTATAAATAACCAGTTCCTGTGTGAACTACAGAAGAGAACTCACTCATGACCATGACACCACGCCATTAATTGCATGGGGGATCCGCCCCCTGGCCCAAACACCTCTCACCAGGCCCCACCACCAACACTGGGGATCACATTCAATATGAGATTTGGAGGTGTTTGGGTCATGGGGTGGACCCCCCAAAAAAGGATGAATTGACATTGTGACAGTTGATTCTCACATCCTGGAATTTATACCCACCCACCCACATGTGCCAGGGGAGTTTTATGTAGCTAGTAGAATATGGCAGAAGGGAAAACATTGAAAAGCTGGCTGGGCGCAATGGCTCATGCCTGGCTTCCTGCTGAGGCGGAAAAATTGGTTGAGCCCAGGAGTTTGAGACAAGCCTGGACAATATAGCAAGATTCTGTCTTAAAAAAAAAAAATTAGGGTAGGTGGCACGTGCCTGTAGTCCTAGCTGCTTAGGAGGCTGAGGCAGGAGGATCACCTGAGCCCAGGAGCTTAAGGCTGTGGTGAGCTGTGATCATGCCACTACACTCCAGCCTGGACAATTATGTCTTAAAAGACTATGTCTTTTACCTTTCTCTCTCTGTGTGTGTCTCTCTCTCTCTTTCTCACACACACACACACACACACACACACACGCACACACACACACACACACACCACTCAGGGAGAAGCCAGCAGCTGGGGTGAAACACTCAGTCACCCTACAAAGCCTCCAACCAACAGCCAGCAAAGCAGGGAGTCCTGCTGACACCATCCGAGTGAGCTTGGGAGCAGTCTCCAGTCACAGTTGAGGCTTGAGATGACTGTCACCCCAGCAGACAGTTTGACTGCACCCTCATATGCCTCGTCCAGAACCTCCCAGCCAGGCTGCTCTCAGATTCCTAACCCTAGAAAACTGGGGAAATCATACATATATATCTGCTGTTTTAAACGGTTCAATTTGGGAGTAATTGGTCACATAGCAACAGACAATGAACACAGCTGGTGAGACAAAAACAACAGTGGTACGTTAGGTCAATCATGGGATGGAGAGGGCAGTTGTAAGGAAGGGGACACAGTGGAGAAATGTTGAGGAGACAAATCATCTCAGCTTGGCGATCAACTTGACATGGGGGGTAAAGGAGGGATAAGATTCAAAACTCACTTCCAGCCTGTAGTATGAGTGCAGTAGAGAGTTCAGGGAGTGGAGAATAGGGAACAAAGAGGGTATGGCCCGTGTATTCATGCAGGCTTGTTGACTCAGAAGTACCCTGGACACCCTAGAGGAGAGGTCTCTAGGAAGTAGGATGCCTACAGCTGAGGCATAAGATAGGAGCCAGGGCAGTTTTTATTTTGAGTCATGGTCTCACTCTGTCGCCCACGCTGGAGTGCAGTGGCACAGTCATGGCTCACCACAGCTTCGACTTCCTCGGCTCAGGCGACCTTCCTTCCTCAGCCTCCCAAGCAGCTGGGATACCAGGCGCACACCACCATGCCTGGCTAATTTTTTAAAATTTTATTTTCTGTAGATATGAGGTTTTACTATGTTGCCTCAGCTGGTCTTGAACTCCTGGGCTTAAACAATTCCCCATCTCAGCCTCCCAAAGTGCTGGGATTACGGGTGTAAACCACCATGCCTGCCCCAGAGCAGTTATTAAAATCAAGTTGTGAGAAATCCCTATATGGGTGTCAGTTGAAACCATGAAACAGATGAAGTCACCCAGGTTTTTGGAGAGATGAGGATGTGGGGGGAACATTCTGTGCCTAGACTCAGCATGTGTTGGCCTTGGAAGGAACCTTCCAGTGACCAGAGCCAAAGAGCACAAGCACAAGCACTGTGGGGTAAGAGTTCAGGGGAGACTAGTAACAGAGGCTCAGAACCAGGGCCAGCACCAAGGATCACGGGGATATGATTAACTCGCCTTAAAATCCAGGCAGAGCCCTCACACAACCAATTTGCATCCACTCTTGTCTTAGTGCATTTGTGTATGTCAGTGTGGCTCACGTATGACTTGTTAGTCCATCAAAACATGTTCTTGCTTTATTGCACTTCATGTTTGATTTTAGATATATACTCCTGCTGGCTGTTATAATAAGGCATATTCAGTGTGTTTTGTCCAGGAAACCATTTGCCTGTAATCTCAGCACTTTGGGGAGCCAAGGGGGGGGATCACTTCAGCCCAGGAATGCAAGACCAGCCTGGACTACATGGCGAAACCTTGTCTCTACTATATATATATATATATATATACACACATATATATATATATATATATATATATATTGTTATATAGCTGTTGTAGTGGTGTGTGCCTGGAGTTCCAGCTATTTGGGAGACTAAGGAAGGAGGACTGCTTGAGCCCAGCAGGTTGAGGCTGTGGTGATCTGTGATCATGCCTCTACACTCCAGCCTGGGTGACAGAATAAGACCCTGACTAGATAGATAGATAGATAGCAATAGATGGATAGATAGACAGACAATTAATTCTTGGATGCTGGTGACCTTGTTTTACAAATCTTTGCATTCCTCTCAGTAAGAAACACACATCTCTCGCCCACAGCAAGCTCTAAGCAGGTGCACAGACCAGTTTGTATGGGACGTCACTTGGGCTGCCTGACCAGTGTCCACTCCCCCTCCTTGGGTCATGGCATGTCCTGTCCTGGCAGCTAAACTCTCTCAGCAACTGTGTCTCTGCTGCCTGGAGCTACCCCCTGCCATTGCTAACTGCTCATCATGGATCAGGGGGAATCTCTCTACCCCAGGAATTTGCCATTTTGAACTGAGATACCCAAAGCCGAGGCCTCTTAATGACAGCAGGTCAGAAGGAAGTTGGCTGTTCCATCTGTGGGGGCGCTGGCACCAGCACCCGCAACACTGGGTCATTGGAGTGTGGCTCTCATGAGATCACCCAGAACCCTCCACTAACTTCTTTCTGCCTAAGCCAGCTCAGGTTGGCTTCTGAAGCCTGAGAGCAGAATAGCTGAACATGCATGATCCAATATGAGCAAGCAAAGCTGGGTTTATAATTAAGGATTCAGAGGTGTCTTTTGAACTCCAAGGGCAAGAATATGCCCAGGCCTGAGAAGGAGTCTGGAACAGGAAGTGGGAACTGTCCGAAACTCAGTAACATACAGTCTCCACCTCTCCTCTGTTTTTTATTTCACTGGCTGATTCCCTGCAGCTTCTCAATCCATCCAAGAGAAGATGGCTATACCACACCACTGGTTTCTATACCCCCTCCACTCAAGCATAGCTCCCAGAATGAGGATGGAACCTCTTAGTCTCCGTCCCAAATTCCCTGGAGAAGACAATTCAATTGACCCAGTTTGGTCAGGGCGTCTATCCTGGTTCAGTCAGAAAAGGTGATACAAACATGGCTGCCAAAGAGCCCACCTCTTGGATGAGGATGATGTTTCCCAGGGCTATTGTCAACAAGGCTAACACCCCAAATGCAGAATAAAGAGACAGCTCGACTTCAAAGCAGCCTTGTTTGCCAATTCCCAACCACCCACCAACCTTCCACCAAAGCAGGCCAAACCGGCTCGTCTAGGCTGTGCTTTGGCAAAGACACGTGAAGCCATCTTACCTGCTGAGTCACACCTGTATTCCTTGGGAGTTTAGCACCAGAAGACACCCTAATAGTTACCGACTGGAACTTGTAACATTCAGGAATGATTGGAGTTCTGCTATATGCCAGGCACTGCTCAAGGAGTTTTACAGACTTATCTCATTTGACCCTCTCCCTAGACCCAGGGCACGTATTGCTAATCTTATGTTATGGTAGAGGAAATATGTTCCTAGAAGTTTATTTCCCAAATTCAGTAACCATTAGTGACAGTATAGGATCCAAGCCCAAGTCTGTCTAAACTCAAAGCCCATTTGCTCTTTCCACTTGGTGAAGGTGAAGTCTGGTGTGGAACACGGGGTAGAAGAGTGGAGTTGTGTGTCTTGGCCAGAAAAGCAGACGTTGCAACGGAAACAGATTTTCGCCTGAGGACCTCAGATGCCGCGGGTGTCCCGCCTGGCCTCTGAGGCTCTGATGCTCCCCACAACTCTGACTGAGCACATGCCTCTCTAACTCAACCTTTCCCAGTAAAATTGGGCCTTTGGAGCAGAGTAACATGGTGGTAGAAATAGGGCTGAGATCTTGTACTGTGAATTATCTCTTGAGTCTCATAACATTTTGAGAACGCTGTCTGTTCCAGGGAGATTTAAAAGCTAGGCCAAATTCAGAGCACATGCCAAAACAATAACTGCTTATGTTTGTTGAGTGCTTACTGTTCCTGAGTCCTTTCTAGGAACTCCACCCACCAAACTGTGGTCTTGGAGGAGCCTAAGGACCTTGAAGCAGTCCTAGGAGGTTTCTAATGATCTTTAACCAGACATTCTTTTTATTTGGTGGTTGTGAGTAGGGGAAGTCTCTAGTCTAATAATGATTATCTAAATGAGCACTGTCAAATAGAAATAAAATAAATGCCTCACAAATAATTTTAAATTTTCAGCCAGGCATGGTGACTTACCCCATAATCCACCACTTTGGGAGGCCAAGCCTGGAGGATTTCTTGAGGCCAGGAATTCGAGGTCAGCCTAGGCAGCATATTGAGACTCCCCTACATCTCAACAAAAAAATAAAAAATTTAAGGAAATTAGCCAAGAGTGGTATGTGCTTTAGTTTCAGCTACTCTGGAGGCTGAGGCTGGAGGATCACTTGAGCCCAGGAATTTGAAGCTGCAGTGAGCTATGATCACACCACTGCACTCCAGCCTGGGGACAGAGTAAGATCATGTCTCCTCTAAACAAATGAACAAATAAATAAATATAAATTTTCTAATGGTGACATTTTTTAAAAAGGTAAAATGAAATAGAAGGAATTAATTTTAATAACATGCTTTACTTGATATATACAATTATTATCCTTTCAACATACAATCATATAAAAGTTTTCAATGTGATCATTTACATTTTTCCCAGAGAGGCCTTTGAAACCTGGTGTGTATCGCACACTCACAATACTCCTCAGTTTAGAACAGCCATGGTTCAAGTGCTCAAGGGCCACGTGTGGCTGTGGTTACTCTATTGACCAGTGAACCTTTAAACACTCTTAGTTTTTCCTTTTATAATGTCTCTGCCCAGAGAGAAACCTTTTAGTCTGTTGTCTTTTTTCTTCTGTTTTTAGAAAGCCTCCTCCTGCCTTGCAGCAAGTTTGAAACAAAATGTTGACATGTGTCTATAACCAAACGTGTCTGAAAGGTGCTTTAACTGCTTGGGTTGGGGCACGTGTCTGAAAGGTGCTTTAACTGCTTGGGTTGGGGCGAGGGGTGAAATCTGCACTTCAACAACTGCTCCAGATGATTCTTGTACACCCCCTGATTTTCAGGTCACTCTTTCAACCACAGTTCTTCCTCAGCAGTCTTTACAGAAGCCCATCTATTAGTCAAAGTCTCACATGCTCAGAAGGCAGTGACAGATCTAGCAGCAGAATGTACTGCTTTTTCTGTGACGGTGACCTCAGCAGAGGGATAGTAGGCTCCTGACCCTGGGCCCTGCTACATGTCACAGATGTAAGAGCTTTTAGCATTAGGTTATTGGTATGACACAGGATGGGGGAACCCCTAAGTTGGAGTCCAGCCTGACAGGTCAAATGGGTTCTTGGCTTCCCACGGGAAAGAATTCAAGAGGGAGCTGACAAAGTGAAGCAAAAGTAAGTTTACGAAAAGGAAAGAGAAACAGAAAGCAAGCTACTCTATAGGCAAGGCAGCCCCCAACATTGCTTGGGTTTCAGTTTGAAAATGAAAGCAAGTTTATTGAAATGACAGAGAACAGCCACTCTGCAGGCAGAGCTGCCCAGGTAGGGCTACAGGAAGAGCAGCAGCTGTGCATGCGGGGGTTTATTTTTAAGTTACCTGTTGATTATATGCCAAGCCAGGGGTTTATTGTTCATGGTTTTCTGGGGAAAGGGGTAGGGAGTTCCCAGAATCCAGGGGCTTTCCTTCTTTTATACAATAAAGGTTAACCTCCAAGGGTTGTCACTGGTATTATAAACTGTCATGGTGCTGGTGGGAGTGTCACTTAGCCTGCTGATCTATTATAACAAGCATATAATGAGGGGCAAGGTCAGGCAGCAGGCAAATTAGCCGCCATCTTGGTTGTCAGTGGTCATCACTTTTCTTAGCTACAAACACTCATTTCCTCTCTTTCTCTTTTTTTTCCTTCATTTCCTCTCTTTCTCTTTCTCTCCTTTTCTTTTTGTCTCTCCTCTCTCTCTCCTTCTGTCTTTTCCTATCTCTCTCCTTCTCTTTCTCTCTCTTTTTTCTGTCTCTCCTTCTACCTTGCTTTTTTCTCTCTCCTTCTCTGTCTCCTTATTGTTTTTTCTCTCTTTCTCTATCTCCTCTCTCTCTCCTTCTCTCCTTCTCTCTCTCCTCTCCTTCTCTCTCCCCCTTCTCCCTCCTTTTCTTTCTGTCTCCATCTCCTTCTCTCTTTCTCTCTCCTTCTCTATCTCCTTTCCTCTCTCCCTTTCTTTCTATCTTTCTCTATCTCCTTCTCTTTATCTGTCTCCTCTCTTTTTTCTCTCTTTCCCTCTTTCTCACCTCTCTTTCCTTCTCTCGCTTTCTCTTTGACATGTGCACACATACATACACCCCCAAAACCAAAGGACTCCCCAGGTTCCTTGAATGTTTGTTTTTCCTGTACAAGACCCACACCTGTAACCCCACCTCCACCTCTTTGACACCTGAGTTTTCCAATGTCCTCCCTCAAACCTGTCCAGGGAGCCAGGTTCTTCCTGGGACGGGTTCTTCCAGCTCAGGGCCCTCTTTCTCTGAGTATAGCACCTGCCCCACCTCTCAATTTCAAATGCCATGACACTAAGATTTACAAAATAAACATGGGGATATTTTGAGTGCTTAAATTGCTTTAATTTTACTATATGCACCACACAGGAACAAATAGACCACACAGGTAAGCAGGAGACCTGGGACATCACCAGGAGCCCAGCCCGAGCCCACCCCATAACTCACAGTGACATGTGTGTGTCCTGCCAAGCCTTCTTCCTGTGTTAACATTCTTTGCTCAAACCCCAGAGCTAGGATCATCAGGCTGATAGCATTGTTACAGCCCAATCCAATACACTGGCTATTCCTGTTGGTCGATGAAAATACAAGAGGCAGAGACTGGAAGAAAAGGGAGTGTTTAATTTCTGGAACCAGGTTATAGGGAGACAGATTGGCATTATTACCAAAAAAATTTCTCAAAGTAACACAGATTTATTTCAGTATTTACACCCAAAATTCATAGCCCTTCATCTACCCCGAGTTTGAAGCTTACATGCAGTTTTAGCATGACTTGAGATCTACATTAACAATATATATATATTTTTTTGAGTTGGAGTCTCACTCTGTCATCCAGACTGGAGTGCAGTGGCCGCTCCCGGCCACCGCAGCCTCGACCTGCTGGGCTCTGGCGATCCTTCCGCCTCAGCCTTCCGAGTAGCTGGAACTACAGGCGCGCGCTACCATGAGCGACTAATTTTTTTATTTATTGTAGAGATGAGGTCTCGCCTGCCCAGGCAGGTCTCGAACCCGAGACCCGCGGGCTCAGGCAATCCACTCACCTCAGCCTTCCAAAGGCACGGGATTACAGGCTGAGCCACCGATGCGACCACCGATGTGACACAAAGTCTCCTAGTCATGCAGACATTTTAGATAACATTTTGGTATTTGCAACTTGTTAATTTACTGTCTTTTTTAGAGGAAGGGGCAGACAATTGCAACATTTGGAAGGAAAAATCATAACATTTAAGATGATAACTTTAAATTGTTTTGAAACATAATTGTAACAATCTTTAATTCCCAGAGCCGGGCCCATAACAGTCCGATGTCCTTGTATTCACAGATGGAGGGGAGGTGGGCAATGCAAACTCCAGGCTTTCAGACACACTCCTGTCAGCCTTAGACCACTCTTCTCATCATTAGGTGGTCTGGCTTGCTGGCTGTTTCTTCTTCAGCACCAGAGTTCTGAAGTCCTGGGTGCTTTTGGTCATGGTGATGTTTTTCTTAACACCAAAGACACAGGTCAGAGGGTGAATGGTGGGTAGCAGCGTGTTCTGAAGGTGTCAGACAGCTGCACGTCTCACTGCCTCGCCCTGTCTTCTCAACAGGACAAGCGCCTTTTAAAAATAAGCCACCTATCCAGGCCCAGTGGCTCACGCCTATAATTCCAGCATTTTGGGAGGCTGAGGTGAGATTGCCTGAGCTCACTCATGGGTTCAAAACCAGCCTGGGGAACTTGGTGAGACCTCATCTCTACAATAAGTTAAAAAAAATTTATCTGGGTGTGGTGGTGCATGCCTGTAGTTCCAGCTACTTGGAAGGCTGAGGCGGAAGGATCACCAAGCCCGGCAGTGAGGCTGCGGTGGTCGTGAGCGTGCCACTGCACTCCAGCCTGAGCGACAGAGTGAGACTCCAACTCAAATAAATAAATAAACAAATAAATAAAAGCCACCAAGCCACAGATATGACGTGCTCCATGGGAGTCCATTGGGCAAAGTGATTTTGTGGTTTTCCAGATGTCTAAAGGTGCAATTTAACAATTATCAACAACTAATGATACTTTATAAACTGTCTTGTCCCATAAACCAGAAAGATCTTTTCCTGTCAGTAAATATAACTTAAAACCCTCGGATTAAAAAAAAATGCAATATTAGTCTAGGCATGGTGACTCATGCTTGTAATCCCAGCACTTGGGAAGCTGAGGCTGGAGGATTGCTTGAGCCCAGGAGCTCAAGACCAGCCTGGGCAACACAGTGAGACTCAGTCTCTACAAAAAATCAAAATATTAGCTGATTGTGGTGATGCATGCCTATGGTTCCAGCTATTTGGGAGGCTGAGGCAAAGGATTGCCTGTGCCCAGGAGGTTGAGGCTGCAGTGAGCCATGATCATGTCACTGCACTCCAGCCTGGGCAAAAGAGTAAGACTCTGCCTCAAAAAGTAAAAATAAAAGTACAACACTGATGGAATGTCGACAACTGAGAAAACACTCAATGGCCACCTGCAGGTCTGTGGAGCTATTCTCTAATTTTGTGTGTGTTTGGAATTTTCCATAATAATTTTTAAAAATAAGATACAGTTTGCTTTTACATTCTGTCTTTAGTTTCCTGAGTCTACACCCCAAGGCCGAAGAGATGAAAGAAAATTCAAGTTCAGTTGATGGAAGTGACAGCTTGGAGTCAAAGACCAATCACAGGTGTAGAGCGGATGTTTCTCACTCTAGAAAAATGATGGCAGGAGGGAAAAGGTGAGGGTTGAAAAGCCACCCATTGGGTACCATGCTCACCATTTGGGTTATGAGTTCAACAGCAGCCCAAACCTCACCATCACACAACACACCCATATAACAAAAGTGCACATGGACCCTTGAATCTGAAAAAAAAAAACAAACCCAAATTGATCGTAAGGTCAACAGGGCAAGAGAAGGAGGAGAATGCAGAGGTAGGGCCAGCTATTCTGCCTGGCCGCCCTTTCCTGAGAGGAGGCCCTGTCCCTCCCTTCCTCCTGCCCCCTGGACCAATCTGGGCTGCAAGCACCATGGTCTGTCCTCAGCACCTGGGGTCTGGAGGAGCTGCCTGTGGTGCCCACTGGAGGACACTGGGCTGGGAGGGTGCAGAGAAGGTTCTCAGGGAGCATTTCCCTTCTCCTCCCTATGACCTCTCTGCCTCCAGCGAATGTTTGCAGACCTCACCCAGCGATGCAATGGAACCTGGGCTGGGGAAGATGTCCTGGAGGTGACTAGCAGACATGGCCCTCTCCTGGACACCTGGCTTTCCTGGCTACATGACTCTGCTGGACTGATCTGAGGTGGGACAGGCTGCAGCAAGTGGGGAGGGAGGACAGAACATTCACAAGGAAAACAGAAGCTTCTGGCCGATGGGGTTTCATTTCTTTCTTTTTTATTTTCTTGCACAGCGTTCAAAAGTCAAAACGATAAACTTCTTATATCTGATTTAAAACCAGAGTTATTACCTGCTAACAAGTAAAAAAGGGGAGTTAATTCACCCAAGACACTGTGCTTTGTGCTGGTTTCGGGAAATCTGGAGCTCTGCCTTTCTCTTGCTGGCTGCAGGGCCACCAATCACCGCCTGCCACCCACCGTCCCCTCCACCCCTCCTGCTGGTCCCAGAATCCAGAGCCCAGGACCAATAGTTATAGAACCCCACAAATGTCAGCAGCTTGCTTAGTCCAAACGTTTCCAGACTGGAGGTCTCAACCCATTGGTGGATCTTGAAATCAATGTGGTAGGTTTCAATCCACACCTTATTTTTAGTGAAATAGAATTTAAAAAGGAAAAGAGAAGGGAGGACTGGAGTAGAGAGGAGAGGAGGGGAGAGGAGGGACAGGGATGGGAGGGGAGGGAAGATGGGGAGAGGAGGAGACTCTGGGCTATCAGAGGACATAAAAGACTGCAGAGAGAGAAGAGGGTTCAAGAACTGCTGAACTAGCCCAGTAAGGGACCTAGTAAGAGAGTGAGGAGGAGAATCTGGGGTCCTGACCCCAGGCCAAGGGGCAAGACTACCTAAACCAACTCGAAGTCAGTGGGACTCAGGTTAAGACCCTTGAGGTGGGCCAGGTGCAGTGGCTCAAGCCTGTAACCCCAGCACTTTGGGAGGCCAAGGTGAGAGAATTGCCTAAGCCCAGGTGTTCGAAACTAGCCTGGGCAACATGGTGAGACCTCGTCTCTACAATAAATCAAAAAATTAGCTGGGAGTGGTGGTACATGCCTGTGGTTCCAGCTACTTGGAAGGCCAAGGCAGAAGGATCGCCTGAGCCCAGCAGGTCCAGGCTGTGGTGGCCATGAGTGTGCCACTGCACTCCAGCCTGGACGACAGAGTGAGACTCCAATTCAAAGAAAAAAAGAAAACCCTTTGTGTATTAGAAAGGAGAACCCAATCCCAAGACCCAAGGCCCCTTTAAGATGGCATTTCTCAGAGAAAGGGACCACCTGTCCCTGGATTACTCAGGATGCTTGTGAAAGACACAGAGTCTGGTCTCAGTCCCTTAGGACCTTTGGCCAAGTCGTCTAACCTCTCTGACTCCAGTTTCCATCGGCGACATGGGGCAGCAAGAACATCAACCTCCCAGGAGTGCATGAAGTTTCTCCCACACGGTTCCTGCCAGAGTGGTGGTGACTGTCACCTCCTCCAGCCACAAGTCAGTCATCGTGCTGCATCCAGGAACAGAGCTGGGCCCACCAGTCTCCTCAGGGAGCTCAGGGTCTAACCACTTGCACACTGAGCCCTGGTCCTACACACTAAGATTCCTGATTTGCTGAGACCTGTGAGGTGTTCAGTTTCCCCAGATGAGAAAGTTTTTGCCTCGAAGAATGGAGCTTCTTCTGGTGAGGGTACCTGCTGTCCTAGAGATAAGAAAGCCCTCCTCAGTGCCCATATCTGAAAAATGAACGTTCTTGGTCATCAGGGAACAGGACAGGCAGGCATGGGCCATGTGCAGAGGCTAGAGGGCCAAGAAGTCCTGGGCCCAGAATCCCAAGCTGGGCTCCCTGGGGAAAGCCTGGCAAATCCGGGACCTAGCCATGGCCAAGGTACCAACCAGATGGGAAACTCAGAGGCCCTTGTGGAAAAAGAGTCCAGGTCCTCTGAAGCCTCACCTTTCTCCTGCCTGTCCGACTTTGACTCCCAGGCTGAGTGGAGATAGAGCTCTCCTGTCATTTCTGGGGTGTTTACGCAAGTTAACCAGAGGCCTTCAACCTTTGCTGTGACGGCTGCTGGGAGGGCCACAGAGGCAGGCCAGAAGCTGGCTCCCCACCCGCCCCCTCCTTGGCACCAGCGACAAAGCCGTGCCGGTCCCACATATGGCTTAGGCTGTGGAATACCATTCAGAGAAAGGACTCTGGTGATGCCTCCAGCCTCCCTTTGGCAGGCTGTGTGATTCAAGGCATCTAAGTCCCTACCAACGCTGTGACCATTTCAACTAACAGATGCAAATCCTCCCACTCAACCCCACCAGCCCTGTTCTGAATCCCTGTGGACAGAGGAGAAGCCAGTAGGCACACCTTGCACATGTGACCTCCAGAGCAGATCGGTTTTAACACCATCCTCTTCCACACAGCAAGTGCTTACAGCAATCACCACGGAGTGAATAAATCATCAAGGTGGCCGGAAAAGAAATAGTGTTCGCTTATATTAACCTTTGTATAAGCAATCGTCCTAGTAACAGTTAAAATAAGACATAAAAGAAATATTGCATTACAGAAAGAAATAATAGATTAAAACTCTTCTTACATTATTTTCTCTTTACAAAATTGAAGAAATATATGAAGAAAGGTTTCTAAACGAGTAAACCCAGCCAGGCACAGTGGTTCATATCTGTGATCCCAGCACTTTGGGAGTCTGAGGCAGGAGGATTACTTGAGCCCAGAAGTTTGAGACCAGCCTGGGCAACATAGAGAAACCTCATCTCTACAAAAAAAATCAAAGATCAGCCGGGCATGGTTGCTTGCACCTGTAGATTCCAGCTGCTCGGGAGGCTGAGATGGGAGGATCACCTGAGCCCAGGAGGTTGAGGCTGGGTTGTGGTGAGCCATGGTCATGCCACTACACTTCAGTCTGGCCCACAGAGTGAGTCTGACTTAAAAAAAAAAAGTATGCCCCACAAGGCTTGGCAAGTGATTAGCACACAGAGTGTAACCCAAATTTAGTTTCTTCCACCTTGCCATTACTGCACCACCACTACTGATTTGGAATCTGTTCAAATGCGGAAACACAGACATCACAGGAACCTGAGACATAGACAGTGCCAATGTGAGCTAAGTAATTCTGAACCTGATGAACTTACTCTTGAACCAAATGTGTTTAGGTGAGTCCATCTGTGTCTACCCAACCACAGGACTTCCATATTGTATGAAATATCTATTAAGAGAGAAGTAGGGGATTTTGGGGAAGATGGCGGCCGAGCCAGTCGGACTATGCAAGTCCCCGTGTGAGCGAGTGAGTGTATGGAAAATTTTGTGTACGTGCTGGTGAGCGAGTGGGCATGTGAGCGGCTGACTGAGTGAGGGCTAGGGAGCCGGCGGCCAGGGCTTTCCTGGTGCAGCGGCTTGGACCCTAGCGACTCCCAGGACACAGAAGCCAAGCACCATTTTCTTTTTCTTTCTTTCTTTCTTTTTTTTAATCAACAAACCCTCCCTGGGAAGAAAATGCTGGGAGAGACTGTCTAAGTGGGGGCTGGTGAGCAAGTGGCCAGGTCCCTAGCACAAAAGCTGGTGCTGCAGCTTCTCTGCTTCATCCCTGGCTCTTCCCAGGTCGCAGAAGCCAAGTGCCATTATTTTTTTTTTAAACAAACAAAAGCAGCAGGAGAAAATATCACCCAGGCTCTCCCTCACTGGTGCAGCAGAAGAGAGACTGCCGTCTCCTGGCTTTGCCTCACCACTTCAGTGCCTGGCAGGGAACTGGCAGCAGGGGTTGTGGAGGGAGCCCAGAGGAGGGGCAGGAAAGTGCTCTGACTAGCTCACTACGGAGCAACAGACCCATCTCTGTGACTGGTGGATCAACTACTCAGGAGTTGATCGTGACCCAGAGGGAATATCCTGAAAGCACAAACTTTGGAGGGACCTGATGAGTGCTGAGTCCCAGGCGTTCCACCCCCTACCCTGATCCAGCCGCAGGACAAAGGGTGTGGCCAGAAAAGGACGAGGAAGAACTCTAAAGAGATCAGTGGTGAGTCCCAGGCTGACCCAAACCCCTTCCTCCCCAGCAATCCTCCCAACGTCAGACCCACACAGCTGGGCCACAACTGAGAGGGACAAACCCAGACAGAGCCAGGCCATCAGTCGCAATAGGAGAGCTCCATTCCAGGATAGGCCTGGCTGGGACACCACCCCCATACATACCTGGGGAAGAGACAATCCGTACCTCCCCACCAGAGATTTCCCTCACCATACAAGTGTGGTAGCCGAGGACTGCAACCCCACCCATCTCCATGGCCCCTCCTACTTCTGGAGGAAAGACCTGATTAGAGGAACAATGACAGAGCCTGCCACAAGACAGCAGGGTTTCTTTTCATCTAAAAAATGTTTTTGACTGTTAGTTCATCTATTTTTAAAAATATTTTTTCTTTGTGCATAAATGTGTGTGTGAGGGTTTGAACTGCAACCCCCCATTTTTTTTCTTTTTCTTTTATTTGTCGTTTTCTGCTTATGTGTGTATGTAAATGGTTAAGTGTTCATCTTTCAATTTTGTTGTTGGTTTGTTTTTGCTCTTTTGCTCTTCTGGGTTTTTTTTTTTTTCATTTCTTATAGTTTAAAGTGTGTGTCAATATATGTGTGAAGTTCGACCTGAACTCCCTTTTTTTTTCTTTTTCCTCTGGACTTTCTGTCTTCCTTTTCTATTCACTTTTATGCTAGATGTGTGTTTAGTTTTCTTGGTTTTGTTCGTTGTTGCTGTTTGTTTTGTTTCACTTAGTTGTTATTCCAGTTTGTTTTGGGGTGTGTATGTGTGTCTGTGTGTGTGTGTGTGTGTTCAATTGTTTTTTGCAATTGTCTCTGCTTTACATCATCATATAGAGTGGTGGTGGGGAGTGAGTCTCAGGGAACACATACCACAATAAATCAACATTGTAATTTGCAAGTAGTTTCTGAATCCTAGCACCCCTAGTGCCTCTACTTTATTCAAATTTCAAAAACTACAAAAGACAGCAAAGTTTCTCATCCACCATCCTATTTCAAAATAGAACAAACCCAGAACCCGGATCAGGGAAGAATAGAGAACTGAGCAGACATCAGAAGGGAAAGCCTCTCCCACTGACACTGAATAACAGAACTAAAGAGAAAAACAAGAGATCTGTCACAAATAAGGAAAAATCAAAGGAAGACCTCAGGCAATTTCAACTGTACCAAAGACAAAATTTCTGAAAAATCAGACCTTGGTGCTCAAACAATGGAAGTCACCAACGACTGGCCCCAGCATACGACTGGTATTAGGAAATGGATGGAATGAGTGAATAGGACTCAAGTAAGACAAGATGCAACACTGAAATAACTTGTAACAGAGATTTTGGCAATAAAAAAATTTCATCCAGGAAATAACAAGATGACAAGCATGGAAAGAAGAATTAACCTAGCTGAAGAAAGAATCTCAGAACTTGAAGACCAGAACATGGAATTAACCCAATCTGTAAAAAACATAGAAAAAAGACTCAGAAAGAAAGAACAAAGCCTACAAGAGATGTGTGATTATATCAAGAGGCTAAATCTACATCTGATTGATATCTCAGAAGAAGAAAGGGAAATGGAGAACAACTTGAAGCAAGTATTCCAGGAAGTAATCCAAGAAAACTTTCCCCATCTCACCAGAGATGTGACCAGCCAAGCACAAGAGATACAGAGAACCCCCACAAGACATCAAATGAGAAGACCAACCCCTAGACGCATAGTAATTCATCTACACAAAGTAGGCACAAAAGAAAAAATCCTAAAGGCAGCAAGAGAGAAAGGTCAGACTACTTACCGGGGGAAACCCATCAAAATAGCAGCAGACCTATCAGCAGAAACACTACAAGCAAGAAGGGACTGGAGTCCTACATTCAAAGTTCTCAAAGATAAACAATTTCAACCAAGAATTTCCTACCCAGTCAAGGTCAGCTTCATCAGTGATGGAGAATTAAAATCCTTCCCAGACAATCAATCCCTAAGAGATTATGCAGCTTCCAGACCAGCTCTACAGGAGACACTTAAAAAGGTATTTAAGCACAGAAGAAAGAAAAAAAATGACCACATACTTCCCAAGAGAACAGCAGAGAACAGAATCAACAGAGAATACAGCACAATAAGAAACTTGAAAACACATATATATTAACCCTAAAGCCAAATGAAAACAAGCAAATAAAGAAAAAACTTTATAAGAACCTCATAGAGCAATAAACAATCACATTTCAATAATCAGCCTAAATGTGAATGGACTAAATGCACCACTGAAAAGACACAGAATGGCAAACTGGATAAGAAACCATGACCCAATTATTTGCTGCATCCAGGAGACTCATCTCACTACAAGGGACACCCACAGACTCAAAGTTAAAGGATGGAAAATGAGTTTCCAGGCAAAAGGATCACAAAAGAAGGCAGGAGTTGCAATCTTAATATCAGAGAAAACAGCCTTTAAGCTATCAAAAATTTTAAAAGATGCAAAAGGACACTACATAATGATAAAAGTTTCAATCTATCAACAAGAAATATCCATCCTAAACATATATGCACCCAACACAGGAGCACCAGCATTTGTAAAGCAACTACTAAGTAAACTAAAAAAAGATGTTGACTCTAACACTATTATAGCAGGAGACTTGAGTACCTCACTAACAGCCCTAGATAGATCATTGAGGCAAAAAATCAACAAGGAAATCCAGAACCTAAACTTGACACTCAACCAAATGGACTTAATAGATACCTACAGATTATTCCATCCAAAAACCACAGAATATACATTCTATTCATCACCACATGGAACATACTCCAAGACTGATCACATCCTTGGTCATAAATCAAGCATAAACAAATTCCATAAGGTTGAAATCTTGCCATGCACACTCTTAGACAACAGTGGAATAAAAATAAATATCAAAAACCAACAACATTTCCCCAAAGCCCACAAAGACATGGACACTGAATAGCATGATGCTGAACAACTACTGAGTCAACACTGAAATCAAAGCAGAAATTAAAAGATTCCTGGAAACATGAAAATGAAGAAACATCTTACCAAAACCTCTGGAATGCCATGAAATCAGTTCTAAGTGGGGAATTTATATCTCTACGAGCACACATCAAGAAAATGGAAAGATCACAAGTGGAGAACCTAACAAATCACCTAAGGGAGCTGGAAAGAGAAGACCACAAAATCCCAATTTTAGCAGAAGAATCCAAATCACCAAAATAAGAGCCCAAATATGGGACATAGAAGACAAAAATATCATAGAAAACATCAACAAAACAAAAAGCTAGTTCTTTAAAAGAGCAAGATTGATGGACCCCTAGCCAGAATGACCAAGAAAAAGCCCAAATAAACACAATCAGAAATACAAAAGATCAAATCACAACTGACATGGAAGAAATACAAAAGATTATCAGTTTACTATGTACAGCTATATGGACAGACTTGATAACCTATATGAAATGGAGAACTTCCTATATCACACAAACTCCCCTGGTTGAAACAAGTAGACATCGAGACATAAATAGATCAATAACAGCCCAGGAAATTGACTCTGTCATACGAAAACTACCTACCAAAACAAAAAACAAAAAACCCTGGACCAGATGGCTTTCTGGCAGAATTCTACAAAATGTACAAGGAGGAGCTGATACCAATCCTTTTGAAAGTATTGGGCAATTGAGAAAGATGGAATTCTCCCCAAATCATTTTATGAAGCTAACATCACACTGATACCCAAATCGGGTAAAGATCCAACAAAAAAAGAGAACTAAAGGCCAATATCCCTTATGAACATAGATGCAAAAATTCTCAGCAAGATTCTAGCAAATCAGATCCAAAAACACATCTCAAAAATCATCCACCATGAGCAAGTAGGCTTCAAACACGGGATGCAGGACTGGTCCAACATTTGCAAGTCCATAAATGTAATTAAATATACCACCAGATGTAAAAACAAGAACCACATGATTATATCATTATATGCAGAAAAAGCTTTTGATAAAATCCAGTATCCCTTCTTGATAAAAACCCTCAAACACCTAGGTATAGAAAGAACATACTTTAAAATATTAAGTGCCATTATGATGAACCCACAGCTAACATATTGCTAAATGGACAGAAACTGGAAACATTTCCCTTAAAAACTGGAACAAGACAAGGCTACCCACTCTCACCCCTCTTGTTCAACATTGTGTTGGAAGTCTAGCTTGGACAATTTGACAAGAGAAGGAAATCCCGGGTATCCAAATCGAAAAAGAGGAAGTCAAATTATCCCTCTTTGCTGACGATGTGATCCTATACCTTGAAAAATCCAAGAGAATCTGTCAAAAGCCTGCTTGCACTGATAAAGGACTTTGGCAAAGTCTCAGGGTACAAAATAAATTACAAAAGACAGTTGCATTCCTATACAACAACAACAAGCAGGCAGAGACCTGAATTAAAAGCACAATCCCATTCACAATAGCCACAAAAAAAAAAGAAAAAAAAAGAAATACCTCAGCATCTTCCTAACCAGAGAAGTGAAAGAACTTTACAATGAGAACTACAAAACACTGCTCAAAGAAATCCAAGAAGACACAAACAAATGGAAAAATATTCCATGCTCATGGATAGGAAGAATCAACATTGTTAAGATGTCCATCCTACCAAAGGCAATCTACAGATTCAATTCAATACCCATTAAGTTACCAACATTATTCTTCTCAGACCTGGAAATGACAATACAGAAATTCATATGGAAACATAAACGACCATGAATAGCCAAAACAATCCTTAGCAAAAGAAACAAAGCAGGAGGTATCACACTTTCAGACTTCAAACTTTACTATAAGCCTACAGTAATCAAAACAGCCGGGTATTGGTATAAGAACAGGCACATAGACCCATGGAACAGGACAGAGATTCTGGAAGCAAAGCCTCAATTCCTCAATCAACTCATCTTTGACAAAGCCTCCAACAACAACCACTGGGGAGAGGAGAACCTATTCGTAAATGGTGCTGGGAAAACTGACTGATCACATGCAGAAGATTGAAACAGGACCCCTACCTATCACCATACACAAAAATTAACTCTAAATGGATCAAAAATTAACTCTAAATGGATCAAAGACCTAAACACAAAACCACAAACTCTAAGAATTTTAGAAAATGCAGGAGACATCCTTATGGAAATTGGAACTGACAACCAATTCCTATTCAGGACCTTAAATGCCATACCTTAAGAAATAAGATAGACAAGTGGACCTCATCAAACTAACGAGCTTTTGCAAAGCAAAAGAAACCTTCAAGAGAGCAGGAAGACAGCCTACAGAATGGGAAAAAAATATTTGTCAACTGTATATCTGACAAAAGCCTAACATCTAGGATCTATGTGGAACTTAAATGCACCGAAAGGAAAAAAACAAACAGCCCCATTAAATAGTGGGCCAAAGACATGAATAGACACTTCTCAAATGAAGATATACGGGCAGCCAACAGACACATGAAAAAGTGCTCAGCCTCACTCATCATCAGAGAAATGCAAATCAAAACCACCTAACCCCATTAAGAATGGCCATCATTAATAAAATAAACAACAACAGATGCTGGCGAGGATGCAGAGAGAAAGGAACGCTTCTACACTGCTGGTGGGAATACAAACTAGTGCAACCTCTTTGGAAGACAGTGTGGCGATTTCTGAAAGAACTAGAAATTGACCTTCCATATGACCCAGCAATTCCCTTATTGGGAATATACCTGAAGGAACTCAAATCATTCTACAAAAAAGATACCTGCACACGTATGTTTGTTGCAGCTCTATTCACAATAGCAAAAACATAGAACCAACCTGCCCATCGAAGATTTTTTTAAATGTGGTACATATACACCGTGGAATATTATGCCACCCTAAAGAAGGACAAACATATGGACTTTGCAGCCACTTGAATGGATTTAGAGTCAATCATACTCAGTGATCTATCACAGAAACAAAGAACAGAGTTCCATATGTTCTCACTCATAAACGGACCTTGAGCAATTATAATACTATAAGAAAGCAAATGGCAGTAGTGGGAAACTGTCAGGGGAGGGGGGGTGGGATTCGCTGTTGAGGGAAACTGCCAGGGGAGGGAGAGGCAAACCTCATCAACAAGGGTACCTGCATAATCAATGTTTGTATACCTAATCTTGAATTGTACCCCACATCTTTATAATAAAAAAAAATAAGGAAATAAAAGTTAAAAAGAGAGAGAGAGATATCATAAAAATGAGTTGATTTGAAGCTTTACTTTTATTTTATTATATTTTGAGTCAGGATCCTCACTTTGTCGCTCAGGCCGATGTGCCATGGTACAATCATAGCTCACTGCAGCCTCAAGCTCCTGGGCTCAAGTGATCCTCCTGCCTCAGCCTTCCAAGTAGCTGGGACTACAGGCACATACCACCATATCTGGCTAATTTTTTTCTTATTTTTTGTAGAGATAGGGTCTCGCCATGTTGCTCAGGCTGGTCTTGAACTCCTAGCCTCAAGAGATCCTCCTGCCTCAGCCTCCCAAAGTGTTGGGATTACAGGTGTGAGCCACAACGCCTGGTCATATTTTATTAAAACTCAGCAGCAACTGCAGCAATTGTTTAGCACTCAGGCTGACCACAGAGTTCCCTCAGGGAGGAATGCTTTATCACAGACGTTGTTCAAGACAGCCTGCACGTGGTGACATTACAAGCAGGGTGACTTTTAGTCGGTTTTATCATCGCCTACGAATTCCCACAGTCACTCTCCTATTGCTGGCACTGGCCTGCCCATGACCCACACGGCTGCCAGGCGCCCCATCAGGACCAGTTCAGGTCTTGCAGTTTCAGAGCTGGCGCTCGCTGTGCCTCAAGCCAGCCATGGGGTCAGGCCTACTAAGGCCCCAGAAAGGTCAACCCCTCATGCCTAGAGGGGCCCCAGGCACCTGTGTCTGGGCCTCATCCCATTCCACCAGGAGCTCATTGCTTTCCCTCCTCTGGACAACTGCGATGCTGCTTCCTTCTCATCGGCAGTTCTGCTGCGGGAAGGCTGGTCCCACTCGCTCCCAACACCCTTTCCCCATGCCCTCACCCTCTCTGTTTCTTCCCCTTGCTGCGCAGACCCACAAGAGAGCTTCCTGTCAGCCTAGGTCCCTTTCTTCTCTCCTTGTCTGTAATATAAAACCAGAATAACAAAACTTAGTAAAACCTGGTCCATGAGGTTGCTGTGAGAACAGAAAAGCCTACAGACTTGTCACACAGCGCCTGGCTCATATGGGTGCTTAAGAAATGATTGGTTGCCACCCAGAAGACATCACTGAGTGCCTACCGTATACCAAGCACTCCTGGATCCGTGGTGCTCTGCCACCCAACTTCCCTGGCCCTCTTGATCCCAGGGTGGAGTGGGGTGGGTTGGAAGGCCTGCCCTACCCACTTGGGGTGTCTTTCTAGGCATCCAAGGGAGAGGGGGTTGTCAGGACAGCACTGGCAGCAGCCGTGGCTCCTTCCCCAGGGACTACTGGACCAGCACCGCACGGGAATCTGCCACTGGTGGTTAAACAGGCTGTTTTGGATTTCCGGTGGTTAAACAGGCTGTTTTGGAGACCGGTGGTTAAACAGGCTGTTTTGGATTTCCAATTTTATGATAGAATGGCCAATGCAATTCATAAGCGTTTGTTGAGGCAAGATTAATATAGGCCAAAGCCAGGCACAGTGGCTTACATCGATAATCCTAGCACTGTGGGAGGCTGAGGCGAGAGGATCCAATACCAACCTGGGCAATATAATGAGATCGTCTCCACAAAAATAGAAAAAATGAGTCAGGCATGGTGGCACGAGCTTGTAGTCCCAGCTACTCAGGATGCTGTGGCAGAAGAATCACCTGAACCTAGGAGGTTGAAGCTACGGTGAGCTGTGATTATGCCACTGTACTCCAGCCTGGGCAACACAGTGAGACACCGAATTAAAACAGAAGGCTAGCCGGGCTCGGTGGCTCAGCCTGTAATCCCGCGCACTTTGGGAGGCTGAGATGAGTGGATTGCCTGAGCCCACAGGTTCGAGACCTGCATGGGCAACTTGGTGAGACTTCATCTCTACAATAAATAAGAAATGAGCCGGGTGTCATAGCGTGTGCCTGTAATTCCGGCTACTCAGAAGGCTGAGGCGGAAGGATCACCAGAGCGCAGCAGGTCGAGGCTGCGGTGGCCGTAGCGGCCACTGCACTCCAGTCTGTGCGACGGAGTGAGACTCCAAGTCAAAAAAAAAAGAAGGCTAATTTACTGAGCATCTACTATGTGCAAGTCACAACCAGGCCCAAGACTGCTTTTTTGAACTGGGCCCTGTGGCTCCTTTCCCAAGTACAATCTGTTGCCCTTCCCCCTAGTCCTCCTACAGGGCTTCTGGGCACATCCTGGCTCCTGAGAGGTACACCGCCTCTCAGACCTGTATGCAGGAGGGAGTGGGGCCGTGGCTCTCTAACCTTCAGGAATGCTACTTGCGCCACCTCCCCTCCCCCTTAGACCCAACATATGGCTCCTAGCAGTGTGTGTCTCAGTCTCCCAGGTCACTGCGTGGCCCGCCCAACTCTCAACTTTGAACATTTCCAAAGCACTGGAGAGTTGAATGGACAGTACAGTAAATATTGGTGTTTTCCCCACTCATATTCAACATCTGTTAGCAATTTAGCCCGTTTGCTTTACAGACTATGTGTGTACATGTGTGTGTCCGGCTAAACGGTTTAGGAGTCAGTCACATAGTCATGACACTTCAACCCTAAACACTTGAGGGTGTGTCTCTCAAATAGAAAGACACTCTCCTGCATAACCACAACACCATTATCACGTGCAAAAAAAAAACCCCAAATATTATTCTTTACCATCACTTCATACGTATTCATCTTCAAATCTCCCCTATTGCCATATGCAAATTTCCCAGAAAAATGTCTCCTCTAGAATTATTTCCCCCCAATCCAAGGGTCACACATTCCGTTTGTTTGTTTGTCTCTCTTGAAGTGCTGCCTGTGAGTTGATCCTCTGGGGAAGGAGCAGCCTCTCCACCAGGCCTCCCCATATGTACCACAATGCACCTTTCTTATGTTTTGGCTGCTGTGAATTTCCAAAATATTAAACATTGATATTTAAATGAAAGCCAAAATCTCTTTTCAAAAGCAAATAGAATCTAGAACTATTCTAAGATTTTGCATGATTTTTCTAAGTGATCTGGTTGTCACAGCTAAATTCTGCTACTACCTAACAATATGGCCTTGACAAGTGCTTGGTGACAGTCACTAAAAACTGGGTGGATGGATGGGTGGAGGGATGGATAGGTGGATGGATTGGCAGTGAATGGACGGGTGGATGGATGGAGGGATGGATGGATTGGTGGATGGATGGATGGAGGTATGGGTGGGTGGATGGATGGATTCAAGTATGCATGCATGGATGAACTGGTGGATGAATGGATGGATGGATGGGTGGCTATATGGATAGATGGCCAGATGAACAGACCAAAGCCTCTGTCTGTTTAACCACCCTGGCTTGATTATCTTTGTAAAAAAATCAGCAAGTCAAAAGATCCAGCTCAGATCTCACATTCTGGGATTGTAAGGTCCTGGTCCTGGTCCTAGTCCTGGAACACAGACCCAGATGACTAGATATAATAGACCTCTCATCTTTCATTGAGAAATCCCCCATTCCGTATATTTCTTTTTTTTAAGTTTAATTTTTTTATTTTAAAATTCCGGGTTAGGTATACAAATATTCATTGGGCAGCTCCCCTTGTTCATGGGGTCCTGTGCTCTTGCCCAAGTAGCTCTGGCGGACTGCCGTGTGCATCGTGCGCCACCTGGTGGGAGAGCTGACATCTGCGGCCACAAAAGAGTGCTTGCTTCAGAAAGCTTTTCAAGCGGGGCCCGGCGCAGTGGCTGACACCTGTAATCCCAGCACTTTTAGAGGCCGCAGCAGAAAAACTGCTGGAGCCCAGGAGTTTGAGAAAGCTCTTCAAGTGTTCTGAAGCAAGCTCCACCCTTCACTTCAGATCCATTTCCAGGGCGTGACTGCCATTTAGAAACTTGCTGCTGCTTCTAAACTTCACCAGCATCTTCATTTTAATTTGGAAGAGGACCATGCGCCCGAGCCCTGCAAATGGAACGAATGAGAGCTGTGCTTGGCATGGAGATTAGATAGACACAAAGGAAATACCAACATGTTTCAAATAACCTATGGTATACTAATCACTGTCTTTATTAGACACAATGCAATTACATTAAAAACCAGCAGTTGAAGTGTTTTGATCCATATCTGAAAACATAAAAATGTACTTCCAAGTAATTTAGGGTTAAAGGGGAAAATGCGCTTATTTAAAACTGAAAATTGGAAGTGCTACTAATCAAATCTTCTGGGATATAGCTAAAGTGATATTTAGAGGAAATGTATAGTCTAAATATATTTACTGTAAAACAAATGAAAATAAATGTTACATTCAACCCATGAAGCCAAAGAGCTACAGAATAAACCTAAAGAAAGAATAAGAAGGAAATTTTAAAATGAAATAATAAATTAATAAGATAGAAAGCAACAACAAAAACAATAGAAAGTCAAGGATCACAAACTCCAAAAATAATTCTTTGAAAAAACCCAACTTTTTAAAGTTGGATAAACTTCATCTAAATGGAAAACTTTGAACAACACTGCTGAGAAGTGCCCTCTTCTGCATCATGGTGACTACGGCTAATAACAATGTATTATATACTTGAAAATTGCTGAGAGAATAGATTTCAAGTGTTCTCTCCACACACACACAAAAATGATAATTATGTGCAGTAGCAAATATGTTAAATAGCTTGTTTTAGCCATTCCACAATGTATACATATATCAAAATGTCATGTTGTACACCATAAATATATACAATTTTTACTTAACCAAAAAAATACAGCCAGGCACAGTGGTTCAACCTGTAATCCCAGCACTAATCGAACCCTGAGGCGAGAAGATTGCCTGAGCCTGCCCGGGCAACTTGGCGAGACCTCATCTCTACAATAAATAAAAAATTAGCAGGGCCTGGTGGCACGTGCCTGTAGCTCCCGCTACTTGGAAAGCTGAAGTGGAAGGATTGCCTGAGCCCAGCAGTTCAAGGCTGCAGTGGCCATGAGCACTGCTCTCTAGTCTAGGCAACAAAGTGAGACGCCAACTAAAAAATAAAATTGACCGGGTGCTGTCACTCATGCCTATAATCCCAGCACTTTAGAAGGCCAAAGCGTGGGGATTGCTTAAGGCCAGGAGTTTGAGACCAGCCTGGGCCACATTGTAAGACCTCATCGCTACAAAAATTTAAAAAATAACAAAAAATAAATTGCAGAAAAAGTAAATAGGGACAAAATATTCATAAAATACATATCTGGCAAAGAATTTGTATTCAGAAAAGAACTCCCCAAATCCAATAATAGGGCCAGGTGCAGTGGTTTACATTGATAATCCCCCTGCACTTTGGGAGGCCAAGGCAAGAGGAGCCCTCGAACGCAGGAGTTCGAGATAAGCATGGGTAACACAGTGAGACCCTGTCTCGACAAAAGATTAAAAAATTAGCCAGGCATGGCGGTACACACCTATAGTCCCAGCTACCTTAGGAGGCTGAGGCATCGCTTATCCCAGAAGTTCAAGGCCGCAGTGAGCTATGATCATGTCAGCCTGGAAGACAGAGTGAGATCATTTCAGAAAAAGAATAACAAAAAAGAATGGTTTAATAGCAATAAACTCCATCAATATGCAAAATAATACATTACATTAACATGATAAAGAAAAACATGTTGTCTTAATAGATGCAGAAAAGGTAAAATGATAAAATTAAACACATTAATTATTAGCAGCACTCAGCAAACTAGGAATGAAAAGAAATTTCCATAACGATGCTGATGCCCTTGGCCAAAGACCAAACCTACGGACATGAAGATGGACTTTTGGGTGCCCATTGCCTGGAAGGGGAAGGCACACCTCGGTCAGAGGTCACCACAGGAGCTTGTCAGGGAAATCTGGCCGGTGGAAGCATTTTTGGGAAGTTTGAGATATGGTTTTATTCTGGACTAGGTGCTGTCTTAATTTTCATCTAGGAGGCAGGGTCCCCCATGGACCTGTTTCTGGGTCTCTGCCTGCTGCTCCGTCTCCACTCCTTGTGATTATGACATCTTCTAGGGGGCCCACCTGCAAGCTCTGTCAACCACAAGAAAGACCCTCAAAGCCCTTCACCATGGAGCTGCAGTCTCCAGGTCATGGATATTTGGCTACACCCAACCTGACACTCCCTTTTCAACCACAGCCAAGGCCCACCTTCCACAACACTGTGGACCACTCACTCCCTAGACATTGCCGGTGCTGAAGACAGATTGTCCCGCTTATTCAGCTCTTCTCTCTGGCAAACTACTATTTATTTTTAGAGAGAGACAGGGTCTCACCCTGTCTCCCAGGCTGGAGTGCAGTGGCACGATCATAACTCACTACAGCCTCGACCTCCTGGCCTCAAGCAATCCTCCTGCCTCAGCCTCCTGATAGTTGGGACTACAGGTGTGCCTACCATGCCCAACAACTTTTTAAATTTTTTTGTAGAGATGGAGGTCTTGCTCTGTTGCCCAGGCTGTTCTCGAACTCCCAGCCATAAGTGATTCTCCTGTCTTGGCCTCCCAAAGTGCTGGGGTTACAAGCATGAACCTCTGCACCTGGTCTGGAAATTAAACTTGCTCCATAAAGCTCTAGCCTCCAAATGTCCTGCAGTGCCCCCACTCGCCCTTCCTGTGGTCCTTCTGTCCTCTCTTCTGCCAGTCCTCCATTTTCCTTCCCAGTTCACTGAAACACAGAGAGCCTCTGGACCGCCCTGCTAGGCGCTGAGGAGTCAAGGATGAGCCAGGGGCCACAGACCAATGCGAGAATACTCCAGAGCCATACGTGAGAATCTCAGCCAGAGAGCAGTGCCGTGTGCTCAGCCCCCACACCTGGCACTTCGTAGATGCTCAGAGAACATCTGTTGACCCAAAGGTGAGTTGAGTTGTGTCGCCCCCAAAAGATACGTTGAGGTCCTAGCCCCCAGGTACCCATGGATGTAACCTTCTTGGAAATAGGGTCTTTGCAGGTGTCATCAAGTTAAGTTCCACTGAGTTGGTGGTCTCTAATCCAGTAAATTTTGTCCTCACAGAAAGGAAAGTCTGGGCATGGTAATGCAGTGAAGATTGTCCCATGAAGATAGAGAAAGAGGCTGAAGTGGGCATCTGTAAGCAAAACAACAGCAAGAACTACCACAGCCACTATGCTGAAGAGATACAAGAAAGGATTCTCCCCGAGTCTGCTGGGGAAGGATCCTCTCTAGAGCCTTCCAGGGAAGGATTCTTTCTAGAGCCTTCCAGGAAAGGATTCTCTCTAGAGCCTTCCAGAAAAGGATCCACTCTGGAGACTTCTAGGAAGGATCCTCTCTGGAGCCTTCCAAGGAAGGTTTCTCTGCCAACCTTCCCAGGAAAGATTCTCCCTGAGACTTTCAGAAAAGGATACTTTCCAGAGCCTTCCAGGGAAGGATTCTCCCCTAACTTTCCAAGGAAGGTTCTCCCTAGACTTCCAGGGAAGGATTCTGACTGAGGCTTCCAGAAAAGGATACTTCCCAGAGCCTTCCAGGGAAGGATTCTCCCCAGCTTTGCAGAGAAGGATTCTCACTAGAGACTTCCAGAAAAGGATTATTCTGGGGCCTTCCAGGGAAGGATTCTTGTCCAACCTTCCAAGGAAGGACTCTCCCCCAACCTACCAAGGAAGGATTCTGCCTAGCCTTCCAGGGAAGGATTTTCTCTAGAACCTTTGCAGGGAAGTATTCTCCCCAGAGCCTTCCAAAATATGATTTTCCTGGAGCCTTCCAGGGAAAGATTCTCCCTAGAGCCTTCTAGAAAAAAAAATTTTCCTGGAGTCTTCCAGGGAAGGGTTCTCTCTAGAGCCTTCCAGGGAAGGAGTCTCTCTAAACCCTCCAGGAAAAAATTCTCCCCCAGCCTTATGGAGAAGGATTCTCTCCCAGCTTTCCAGGAAAGGATTCTCTCTAGAGCCTTTCAGGGAAGGATTTCCTTGAGCCTTCCAGAAAAGGATTCTCTCTAGAGCCTTCCAGAGAAGGATTCTCTCTAGAACCTTCCAGGGAAGAATCCTCTCTAGAGCCTTCCAGAGAAGGATTCTTTTTGGAGCTTTCCAGAAAAGGACTCTCCCCCAGTCTGCCAGGGAAGGATTATCTCCCAACCTTTCAAATAATTCTCTCTAGAGCCTTCCAGGGGAGTATTCTTCCCCAGGCTTCCAGGGAAGGATTGTCTCTGGAACCTTCCAGGACAGTATTCTCCTGGAGCCTTCCAGGGTAGGTTCCTCTTTAAAGCATTTGAGGGAAGGATTCTATCTAGAGCATTCCAGAGAAGAATTCTCCCCCAGCATTCCAAGGAAGGATTCTCTCTAGAGCCTCCCAGGGGAGGATTCTCACCCAGGCTTCCAAGAAAGGATTCCCTCTAGAGCCTCCCAGAGAAGAATTCTCCCCCAGCCTTCCAGGGAGGGAGTCTGTCTAGTGCTTTCAGGGAAGAATTCTTTCTAGAGATTTCCAGAGGATTCTCTTGAGACATCCAGGGAAGGATTCTCTTTAGAGCCTTCCAGGGAGGAATCCTCTCTAGAGTCTTCCAAGGAAAAATCTTCCTTAGCCATCAGGGAAGTATTCTGAGAGTTTTCCAAGGAAGGATTCCCCTCCCAGTCTTCCAGGGAAGGACTTTCTAGAGCCTACCATTGAAAAATTCTCTCTAGAGCCTTCCAGGGAAAGATTCTCCCTCAGCCTTATGGAGAAGAAATCTCTCTAGAGTCTTCCACGGAAAAATTCTCCATGAGATGACCAAAGAAGGATTCTCTCTAAAGACTTCCAGGGAAAGATTCTCTCTAGAGCCTACCAGAGAAGGATTCTCTCCCAGCCTTCCAGGGAAGTTTTCTCTCCAGAGCCTTCCAGGGAAGGATTCTCCCTCAGTCTTTTAGGGATGAATTCTTTTCCACCCTTTCAGAAAAGGATTCTCCCAGAGCCTTCCAGGGAAGAATCCTCTTGACAGCCTTTTGGGAAGAATTTTCCTTAGTCTCTTCCAGTGAAGGATTCTCTCTGAGCTTTCTAGGAAAGGATTCCCCCCAATCTTCCAGGGAAGGATTCTTTCTAGAGCCTTCCAGGAAAGGATTTTCCATCAGTCTCTCACAGAATGATTTTCTCTAGAGCTTTTCAGGGAAGGATTCTATCTATCCACTACGAGGGAAGGATTCTCTCTAGAGACTTCCAGAAAAGGATACTTCCCTACACTTCCAAGGAAGGATTCTCTCTAGAGCTTCACAAGGAAGGACACCACCCCTCTGCTGCCCCTAGCCTTCCAGGGCAGGATTCTTTCCATTGTCCTCCAGGGAAGAACTCTCACTATAACCTTTAAGGAAAGGATCCTCTCTAGAGCCTAACAGGGAAGAATTCTAACTAGAGTCTTCCACGGGAGAATTTTCCCCAAGTCTTGCAGGGGAATATTCTCTCTGCAGTCTTTCAGGGAAGGATTTTCTCTAGAGCCTTCCAAGTAAGGATTCTCCTCCACCTTCCAGGGAAGGATTCTCCCCGAGCCTTCCAGGGAAAAATTCTCTGTAAGGCCTACCAGAGAAGGATTTTTCCCCAGTCTTCCATAGAAGGATTCTCTTTAGAGTCTTCCAGGGAAGTATTCTCCCCCAGCCTTCTAGGGAAGAATTCCCCTTCAGCCTTGTGGGAAGGTTTCTCTCTAGAGTCTTCCAGAGAAGGATTCTCCCTAGAACGTTACAGGAAAGAATTATTTCTAGAGCCTTCTAGGGAAGGATACAGTCTAGAGTCTTCCAGGAAAAGATTCTTCCAGGGAAATATTCTCTCTAGAGACTTCCAAGGAAAGATTTTCTCTAGAGACTTCCAGGGAAGCATTCTCCCTCAGTCCTCCAGAAAAGGATTCTCCCAGCCCTCAAGGGAGGGATTCTCCCCCAGTCTTCCAGGAAAAAAATTATCCTCCAGCCTTCCATGGAATAACTCTCCTTGAGCCTTCCAAGGAAGAATCCTCTATAGAGCCTTCCAGAAAAGAAGTCTCCCTAGCCTTCCAGGGAAAAATTCTCTCTAGAACTTTCCAGGGAAGGATCCTCTCTAAAATTCTCCAGGGAAGGATTATCTTCTAGACTTTCAGGGAAAAGTTCTCTCTAGAGCCTTTGAGGGAAGGATTCTTTCTAGAGTCTTTCAGGAAAGGATTCTCTTCCAACCTTCCAGGGAAAGATTTTACTCTAGAACCTTCCAGAAAAAAATTCTCCCCCAGCCTTCCAGGGAAGAATTCTCTCCAGGCTTCCAGGAAATAATTCTCTCTAGAACATTCCAGGGACATATCCTCTCTAGAGCCTTCCAAAGAACAATACAGCCCAAGCCTTCCAGGGCAAAATTTTCTCTATAGCCTTCCAGGGAAGGTCTCCCACAATCTTCCAGAGAAGGATCCTCTCTAGAGCCATCAAAGAAAAGATCTACTCTAAAACCTCCCAGGGAAGGATTCTTTTTAGTCTTCCAGGAAATGATTCTTTCTAGAGCCTTCTAGGAAAGGACTCTCTGGAGACTTTCAGGGAAGGAGTCGCTCTAGAGCCTTCAATGGTAAGATTCTTCTCGAGCCTTCCAGGTAAGGATTCTCTCTGGATCCTTGCAGGGGAGGATTCTGCTCCAGCCTTTCTGGGAGGGATTCTCCCAGAGGCTTCCAGGGAAGGATTCTTTCCCAGCCTTACAGGGAGGATTCTCTTTAGAGCCTTCCAGAAAAGGATTCGCTCTAGATACTTCCAGAAAAGGATTCATTCTAGAATCTTTTAGGGAAGAAATCTCTCCCAGCTCCAGGGAGGGATTCTTCCCTGCCTTCCAGGGGAAAATTATCCTTGAGACTTAAAGTTAAGGAATCTCTCTGGAGTCTTCCAGGGAAAGATTCTCCTCCAACCCTCTAGAGAAGACTTCTCTCCTCGTCTTCCAGGGAAGTATTCTCCCCCAGCCTTATAGGGAGGATTCCCTCAAGAACCTTCCAGGCAAGATTTTTTCCCAGCCTTCCAGGGAAGGATTCTCCCCGAGCCTTCCTAGGAAGAATCCTCTCTAGAGGCTTCCAGGGAAGGATTCTCTCTAGACCCTTTTAGGAAAGAATCCTCTGTAGAGACTTCCAGGGGAAGATTCTTTCCCAAACTTCCAGGGAAGAATTGTGTCTAGAGACTTCCATGGAAATATTTTCCCCCAGCCTTCCAGGGAAGGAGTCTCTCTAGAGTTTTCCAGAGAAGGATTCTCCCCAGTCTTCCAGGGAAGGATTCTTTCTAGAGCATACCAGGGTAGGTGCCTCTCTAGAGCCCATCAGGAAAGAATTCTCTTCCAGGCTTTTAGGGAAGGAGTCTCTCTAGAGCCTTCTGGGCAAGGATTCTCCCTTAGCCTTCCAGGGAAAAATTCTCTCTAGAGTATTCCAGGGAAGGATCCTCTCTATAACCGTCCAGAGAAAAATTCTCCTCCAGCCTTCCAGGGAAAGATTTTCTCTAGAGTATTCCAGGGGAGAATTCTCCCCCAGCCTTCCAGGGAAAAATTTTCTCTATAGCCTGCCATGGAAGGATTTTCCCCCTACCTTCCAGGGAAGGATTCTCCCCAGGCCTTCCTGGGAAGGATCCTCTCTAGAATCTTTTATGGAAAGATTGCCTAGGGCCTTCCAGGGAAGGAGCCTCTCTGTCACCTTTCAGGGAAGGATTCTCCTGGAGCCGTAGCCCCGCTGACACCCTGATTTTGACTTCTGGTCTCTAGAACCCTGAGAGAAGAAACTTCCATTGTGTTGGGTCACCCAGGTAGCAATGATGTTTTAGGGCATCTCTAGAAAAATAACAGAGTTCAAATACGAGTTGATTTCTCATAAAGCCCCAGGTCCCATCTGCACACCCCCCACCCCACCCCCGGCCCAGGTCACCTCCCTGTCCCAGCAAGTATCTGGTAGCAGTCAGCTCCCTCTGACTCACAGCCTTAACTTGCAGGGGGCCGCCTCCCCATCCAACACTAGATGACGCCAGTGGGCTGGGTCACATGCTCCTTGCGTTCTAGTGTGTGGGTGACACCCCAAATCCGAGATGAAGATCAGACGTCTCACTTCTTTAAAGTGATCACGAGAAAGTAGCTTTTGTTTGGACAGAGGGAGGCGATTGGATCCTCTCCCGGCTAGCTGCCAGGAGGTGCATCCAGCAGGTGGAGAGCCCGGGCCCATGTGGGCAGGAACACTTGTGGGTGTTTTGGGGTGAGCCGGACTGGCTTTCTGTGTGTGAGGAGCCACCTCACCCAGGGAGCGGCATTCGGGAGGGGGGACAGGTGGGTTCATGCCCTGTCCTGGACTCTGCCTTCCACGCCCAGCTGGACCTTTCCCTTGAGATGCATCACAGACATCTCCAAGCATGGCCCTTGAGTCTGAGCTTTTGACAGCCCTCAGCTCCTTGTCCAGTCTTCATCTCAGAGAACTCACCCCAGAATTGCAAGTCGCTTGTTGTTGTTGTTGTTGTTGAGAGAGAGAGAGAGAATGGGAGAGAGAGAGAGAGAGAGAGAGATGGGATCTCACTGTGTTGCCCAGTCTGGTCTCAAACACCTGGCCTCAAGTGATCCTTCTCCCTTGACCTCCCAAGGTGCTGGGATTATAGATGTGAGCCTCCACACCTGGCCAACAAGTCACGTTTGATACCTTCTTCTCCATTCCCTCAACCTCATGCCCATCACCAAGTCCCAGAGCGTCTACTAGACCTCCAAAGTACCTCTGGGATGCGGCCCCTTCCCCCACCTCCCCTGCCAACTCCGGGTCCCGGCCATTGCTGGACAGGCCCCTGACTCCTCACACTGTGGTCTGTGGGCTGTTCCGACAGACATCGCCTGGATGTTTGTAGGAATGTGGGACTCAGTCTCACCCCAGACCTGATGAATCTCAGCCTGTCTTTAGCAAAGTTCCTGAGTAAATCAGGAGGTAGGAGAATTCTCAAGGTGGGTACTAACTCCTCTCTGCATCCCCTCATGCATTTTCCTTTTTTTTTAAATTGAGGTCTCACTCTGTTGTCCAGGCTGAGGTGCAATGACATGATCATGGTTCACCACAGTCTCCAACTCCTGGGCTTAGATGTTCCCTGTCTCAGTCTTCCTCCCAAGTAACTGGGACAACAGGTATGAGCCATCACATCCAGCTAATTTATTTTGGAGACGAGGTCTCACTATGTTGTCTAGACTGGTCTCGAATTCCTGGGCTCAAGTAATCCTCCTATCCTTCTGCCTCAGTTACCCAACATGCTGATGTTGGGATTACAGGCGTGAGCCATCTTGCCCCGCCACCCCTTCATGCATTTTCAACATAGTAAAAAAGAACCTCTTGAAGACACATCAGAGGAGCTCCCCCCTGCTGCAAACCTTCAATGGCTCCCCATTGCTCTTAATGTGATGCCCGACTCAGGACCTCTCAGATACTCTGTCTGCCTCCCCAGCCTCATCTCACACCACTCTCTACTTCCTCCGGACTGTTGTCCCGTCCACTGAGATCCCTCCTGCCTGGCCAACAACTCTGCATTTTGAAGTCCCACTTCCTTCCCAATCAAGCTGGCCAGCCCTCACAGCCGGAGCGATCCACTCCCTTCTGTATTCCTAGCGCCTCACACAGGGCTTGGTACACAGTGGGTGCTCACACTCATCTGTCAGTTGCACATTTGTCAATTATCGTGTGTTGAAGCACAGCCATGAGGGCACTGCACATGAATGAATTCCAGCCCAGGAATGAGGAGCGAGACATGCATCAGATCCGCAAAGCCGTGGGCATTGTGCCCCCAAGACCCAGCCCTGGAGAAATGGGGAGCAGGCTACTGTCTCTGTCTGCCCTAGAAGGTAGGCTGTCCTCTGGTCTTCAAGTTCCCTGCATCTTCCCACAGGAGGTCCAGCCCATCCATCTCACCCAGAGGCTAGCTTTGGTCCCCCACTGAACTGTGGACAAAAAAAATGCCAAGACTCTATAAGGCATTTTTTTTTACCTGTGGCATATGTCCCAGGACGTTTTGAGAACATGTGCCCACTGTGGCTGAAGGGTGGCTTGGTTATCTACAGTTTTAGGGCAGCAAAAGTTACAAAAGCCATTAAGTTGATGCATGTGAGATTCTCGATGGTTTGGCCAGGGGAAGAGACATTTCCAAACCGGTGGGGTGGGGCGCAGGCAGGTTTAGGTTCAAAGATTTTATGTAGTTTTTATCAGGAGCTAAGATGTTTTGGGAGAAAAAATGTGGAAAGACACCAGGTCTATTGATATGCAGATGAAGTCCCAGTTGTGACAGACTTTAGAGATGATGGACCTATGTTTTACAAGGCTCCCCAGGAGTCTGGGAATCCAGAGATGGCTTTTCAGAGCCATAAGATACTTTGATTTCCTTCTTGGTTTGTTATGTGATGTTATGTCAGGGTCAGGTTGGAAAACCAAGGGTAAGGAAACCCTGTCTGGGGAGTCCTTATCAGGTGAGACTCCCCAAGCCTCTACGTTAGGAATTTGGGTAAGAGAAAAAGGTCAGATTTGGTCCCCAGAACGAGTGTGTTGGGGCCTGCCTGGCCCTGGTCCCAGGCCACTGCTCCCATTCCTTCCCCTGCCCACCTCCCTTCCCCATCAAAGCCTTTTGCTCACACCGGTGCCCCTCCCCCACCTCCCTCCTGGTATGGAGGTGAACGGTCTCTCTGGACCTTTGTTTCTTCTTTCCTCCACATGGTCAGACCCCCCTCCCTGAAGGATCTTCCCACATGTGTGAGGCCCTCTTTCCGTCCTTCCAAGCTAACTTGCGTCCCCTTCTGCTCCCCTCATCCGAGTGCTCCATCGACGCCAGCAGTGCTCTTCTAGTGCGCATCCACCCCACCCCTGGTCTGCCAAGATCTTTACAGCATGTGACACTGGGTGCACGCCATCCTTCCCTTCAACAGCTGCTCCCCTTCACCTGTAGAATCCTGCATCCTCAGCATGGCACTCAATGCCCTGCCCTGCTGGTGCCTGCTTACGCCTCTGCTTCCCTCCCCAGGCCTCTCCATGACTGATGCCCACCCGTTCCCTGGCTAAGTTCCTGCTGCGGGAGAGAGGCCTGGTTGGATGCCCCTCATGAGACAATGCCCATCTGCTAGGGCTGCCATAACAGTCTTCCGCTGCCTGGATGGCTTCAACAACACAGGTACTTACTTCCAGTTCTGGATGCACTAGCTCCTGCACCTGGCTCCTGAGGCCTGTGGGGGGGGGGGACCTGTCCCTGGTCTCCCTCCTTGGCCTGCAGGGAGCTGTCTTCTGCCATGTCTTCGCAGGGTCTTCAGTCTACGCAAGTGTCCCCCTTTCTTCTTCTTCTTCTTTCTATTTATTTATTTATTTATTTATTTATTTATTTATTTTGAGTTGAGGTCTCTTGCTGTCGCCCAGGCTGGAGTGCAGTGGCATGATCATGGCTCACTGCAGCCTTGAACTCCTGGGCTCAAGCAATCCTCTCACCTCAGCCTCCTGAGTAGCTGGAACTTCAGGCATGTGCCACCATGCCCGGCTAAGTGTTTTCAGTTTATTTTGTTGGGAAACAGGGTCTCACTATGTTGCCCAGTCTGGTCTCAAGCCCCTGGCCTCAAGCTATCCTCCTGCCTCAGTCTCCCAAAGCGTTAGGATTATAGGCATAGCCACCATGCCCTGCACATTTCCTCTTCTTGTAAGGACATTGGCCATATTGGATTAGGGCCACCCCCATGACCTCGTTTTAATGTCCTCACCCCTTTAAAGGCTCTGTCTCCAAATGTGGCCACATTCTGAGTTACTGAGCATTAGGATTTCAATACCTCAACATATGATGCAATTCAGTCCGTAACACCCAAGACCCCACAAATAATCAGATTTCTTCAGGGAAGGCAGATAGAAATAAGAGGCCATGAGTATTGTTTATTGCTCTTAAGTAAAAGGTACCTATAGAAACCTAGAAGAAACTTAGCTTATTCTTTAGTTTTTTTGCCTCAGTGTAACCATTAGCAAGCTTTCAGACATTCTACTGCAGGACAAACAGCAGCCTATCCTGTCCTGACCACCCCACCTTTGGTCAAGGAATTTTTGAATTGCAAATGTCTAACAAGTCTCTTGCAGGAATCACCCCCCACCCCCAGGGTTAACCTAATCAACCCTCTGTGAAGTATGTGACACAGATAAGCCCCACCATGGCAGCAATCATGTGACTAACCCACCCATCTGCCTGCTGTCCATCACCTGACATCATCAGTACCTGCGCTTGCCTGCCCCTTTGTGATGACGTGGAAGCAGACCACCACCCAATCACCCTAATGATCTTCCCTCATCAAGGGGAATGGTTAAAAGGACTCAACCGGGGGCCATTGTCTTGCTAGACTCTGGTGTGGCCATGTGCTCTTTGAGCCATGGCTGTCACCAGGCTTCCTGGCTTTGGTCCCCCTCCCCCACCTTGGGGAGGTGAATCTTCTCTCTTTCTCTTTCTCTAATTTACTTTTAAATAAACTTTTATTTCTTAACCTTTTTGTGTGTTGCAGTTCTTTGCAATTCACTCAGATCTCTGGGTTTCTAGTGTGCCCCTCCGGCTTGCCAGCCCCAGCAGTGCTGCGCACCTCCCTGCACCTCTCCACCCTCACCCTGTCCCTGCTGAACCCTAACATTAAGCACCACTCTGAAGAGAGCTGTGTCCTGTCCCAGAGAGCAGATCCCTAATTTGTGACAAGAGATCAGATGCATTTTCAGAATTCCTTGAAAATATTCTGTCTATGTCTAGGCAGCATGCGTTTTTCTTTTTCTTTCTTTCTTTTTTTTTTTTGCAAGACAGTTTGTCCGCCCTGGAGGCTTGAACCCTTCACATGATGTCCAAAGACGCCTCTGCAGGTAGGGGCAGGAGCTGGCGCGTTGTGAACGGAAGGTTTGATATGCCTGGAGCTGTTTCTGTAGGTAATAGACTTCTGACAGGAAGTCTCAGGACACTTGTTTTGGGGGTCCTGAAATTTCATTTTTGCGTTTAAAATAAAATTTAGTCTAGTTCAGAGAACAGAGGCATTCCTAACTTGAGCAGATCTTAAGATACTTATGTCTTAAGCTGAAATTGCCCATATTTGACTTTTTTTTTCTTCTTTCTGAGACAAGGTCTTGCTCTGTCACCCAGGCTAGAGTGCAGTGGTGTGATCATCGCTCACTGCAGCCTTAACTTCCTGGGCCTGATCCTCTCGCCTCAGCCTCCCAAAGTGCTGGGGGCTACAAGCATGAGTCACTGTGCCCAGTGGGACCTTTTCTTGTTTAACCTGCAAAAATGGCAGTCTCACGTGGCCCATGTTCCTGATGTTGGTATGTTGGCTACCCTAGGTCTCCATGGCCTGGAAAGTCCTCTTCTCCCCACCTCCCACCCCCAGCCCACACCGTCTCACGTCTCTACCAACAGGGTGGAGACAGAACTCACTCAGACCCAAAGCAAGAGACACCTGCCCTGGGAAGTCCTTGCTCACTCCCTGAGCACTCTGCTAGTGCGGAGTTACAGCTTTGTTTTGCTTTTTTAACTCCTGCCCTAAGCTGGATGCGGTGGCTCATGCCTGTGATCCTAGCACCTTGGGAAGTTGAAGCAGGAGGATCGCTTGAGCCCAGGAGTTCGGGATCAGCCTGGGCAACACAATGAGATCTCATCTCTACAGAAAAATCAAGTATCTTCAGATGAGAAGAGCATCCCAGCTTCTAAATCAGCCCTGGCTGCCTTCTTCCTGAGACCCTCGGTGACTTGGAGGGTGTGTCACCACACCCCTCATCCCTCCCGCCTGCTCCAGAACAGGCCCTTTCCAGGATGCGACCCAAAGCGATGTTTTGCAAGCCCAGCTGGTGTGCCTCCCAGCACATGGAGCCCGGCCGCTCCTGCCCAGGGTCAGCGTCCCTTTGCTGATGCTCTGTCCCTGCCCTGGCAGCCGCACCCCACCTGTCCATCACTTAGGCCCTGGTGACGAGTCTTCTTAGCTTTAAAATTCAGATCAACCTCAGCTAATCTTCCCAAGAACATTTCTCAAGACAGTATCAAACGCTTTCTTAAACACCAAGTGCAAGACATGTTTTCCCTTAATCAAGTAGGATTTAAAACCTCCTGGGGAAGCTTTGCAAGTGATGAGTTGTTCTTTTTTCACACAGGTTTTTATTTCACACACACATGCACACGTGCACGTGTGCGCGTGCATACACACACACGTATTTTGAATTTGGAGAAGGAATGACTGTTTTGATTTTTCATCTCAAACTGGGACTTCTTCACAATTTTCAAGTTGCCGTCATTACAAAGAGTGAGCAAGCGTACTTTTAAAAATTATTTTTAAGGAGACGAGGTCTCAACTCTGTCACCTAGGCTAGAGTACAGTGGCACGATCATGCTCATTGCAGCTTCAACCTCCGGGGCTCAAGCAATCCTCTAGCCTCAGACTCCTGAGTAGCCGGAACAACACGTGCCCTCAAGCCCAGCTAATGTTTTTTGAGGGGCTTTTTTGTTTTTTGTAGAGACAGGGGTCTTGCTATGTTGCCCAGGTTAGTCTTGAACTCTTGGTCTCCACCTCCTGGGCTCATGTGATCCTCCTGTCTCAGTCTTCCGAGTAGCTGGGACTACAGGTGTGCATCACCATGCCTGGTACATTTTTAATTTTTTTTTTTTGTAGCAACTAGGTCTTGCTATGTTGTCCACGCTGGTCTCTAACTTGTGGGCTCAGGAAAGCCTCCTACCTTGGCCTCCCAAAGCATTGCAGGCATGTGCCACTGTGCCTGGCCTAAAATTCTATAAAAATTCAACTTCTGGATTAATGAAGCCAATGTGAAGTAGAATAATACAGTTTTCTCTCAACTGGTATATTATTTGAAGTAACAATTCCCTGTGTTGGTGAGGTTGTAGGAAAATGAACGCCCAGCAAGTGAGAGTATTATTTGGAGCAACGTTCTGGGGGTGGGCAATGTGAGACATATCAAAGGCCATTAAAACATGCACTTCTTTGACCTAGCAGTTTCATTTCCAGAATTCATCCTAAGGAAATAGTTAAGAATGCTATCAAAGCATTAGTCATTTGAGTTAAACACTTGGGAACCTAGAAGTCCAAATTACCAAGATGATAGAAAATGGTGCAGCTGGGTAAAAACGAAGATGAATGTTTTAAAAGATTGCAATAGGCTGCAAAGTTTTTAAAACACACACATAAAAAGTGATATTTTGTAAGAAAAAAATATACAGGCACACAAGATAGACTGAAAAGTATATCCAACATTACAGCAGGAGTAGTATTAAAAATGATCTTAATTTTCTTTCTAGATTATCTAAACTGAATAGGTATTTCTTTTGTGTGGTTAAAGATACATATATTTTTTAGAGACAAGGTCTCACTGTCACCCAGATTGGAGTGCAATGGCACCATCATAGTTCACTGCAGCCTCAACTTCCTGGGCTCAAGTGAGCCTCCCACCCCAGCCTCCTGAATAACTGGGAAATAGGAACACCCCACCACACTTGGCTAATTTTATTTTAGAGATGGGTCTTGCTGTATTGCCCTGGCTGGTCTTGAACTACTGCCTACAAGCAATCCTCCTACCTCAGCCTCCCAAAGTGCTGGGATTACATGCACGAGCCACTACAACCAGTCTGAAGATATTTTTAAGCAGTCTGAGAAATCCATTTGAGAGATTGTTACCACTTTTAAGGTTGTCTGGGGGGGGGCTCAACTTTCCTGAGTGGGAGGTGGGCTTCTGCAGCACAGCAGAGAATTTCTTGTCTCTCTGCCCCATCCCAGTTCACACCGTACTCCAGCCCCGGCCCCAGCCGCTTTGCAGGTTTTGTGGGGCCACAAAGACTCCAGGTTTTGTGGGCTTTCTCACCTCTGCCCCTCCTCCCTGTCATCAAGAGGAAGGCAACAATCCTCCCTGACCTGTGGATACGTTTCGCTTCCCCAGGCTCTGCTGCCAGCATTCCTGACTTGATGGAACGTGTTCCTGTCTTCTAGTGACAAAGATGACTTATCTGTCACTAACATGAGCAGTCTTTCCTCCGATGAGCTGCTGTGCCCAGCCTCCTCCTGATACTTTTTCTTTTCCTTTCCCCCTTTTTTTTTTTCTTGAGTCAGGGTCTCACTCTGTCATCCAGACTGAAGTGCAGCAGCATGATCACAACTCACCACAGCCTCAACCTCCGGGCTTGGGCAATCCTTCCACCTCAGTCTTCCAACTAGCTGGACTATAGGCGTGTGGCACCACACCTGGCTAAGTTTTTTATTTTTTGTAGAGATGAGGCTCTCTATGTTGCCCAGGCCGGTCTTGGACTCCTGGGCTCAAGTGATCCTCCTGCCTCAGTCTCTCATTGTGCTGCGATTAGAGGCGTGAGCACTGCACTTGGCCCTTACGCTTTTCTAAGAAGGAATGGGTCCTGACACTTAGGGAATTTATCTCTGACCACATTCTGTACAGCTTAGACGCTTCCCTCCCCGCCCCCACCCCCTGGGCTGTGCATTTCCCATTCTTTGAGTTGAGAGTAGTTTATTATTCTAATGGAACGTGTGCATTTCTCTGCCCTGAAATGAAAGCCTTTCCTTACCTGAAGCCCACAGGTTAGGACAAAGACCCTGAAAGGCATCTATGGGGCCTTGAGGATTCCAGAGGCAAGCCCTGTCTGAGGGGGCAGGAGGGGCGGGCAGGGGGTTGCCCAGAACCACCTGTGCTTGACTCAAATCCTGGCTTAATCTGAATCATCTTGGCTAAGTCATTTCACCTCCTTCTGCCCTGTTTTGTTCTGCGTGACTCTGAGCCACAGTAAAGGAACAGCACCGGCACGGAGAGTCGCTGTGTGGACCCACGAACTTCTGCACACAAGCACTTGGAGCCGAGCCTGGTCCACAGGAAGGGCCTAGTCCATACCAACTACTGTGGTCATCGCTTTTACAGTTTGGTTAAGTCCTCTCACTCATGGCAGTGATGTCTGTGGGACTCTTCGTGGGATTGGTGCTGCCAAGGGTGGGACTGAGCGGTTGGTGGAGATGACCCTACATTTTTTTCCCCATTAGAAATGCTTTCTTAACTGGGGACAGTGGCTTATGCCTACAGTCCCAGCACTTTCAAGGCAGGAGGATCACTTGAGCCCAGAAGTTTAAAGCAAGCCTGGACAACACAGTGAGACCCACGTCTCTACAAAAAATACAAAACTTAGCCTAGCTACTTGGGAGGCTGACGTGAAGAGATCCCTTGAGCCCAGGAGTTTGAGGCTACAGTTAGCTGCGATCACACCACTGCACTCCAGCCTGGGTGACCAAAATAAAAAGAGAACAAAGGAAATTTTCTCATTATGGAAACACATCCTGACCACTACTACCGGTACACTCCCACCCTGTACATCCTGCACTCACTCCCTGACACTGGTGGTGGCTACTCCTGGTTGGTCGCTTCCACATGCGCCCTCTGCTTTCCATGCCACGCCTCTACTCAAGCGGTGCCTGGTTGTTTCGACGCCTGAATTAGTCCCTCAGGACAGAGACTGCACATTTCAAGGCACCATCGTCTCCCTTTCACAGCTGAGGAAATTGAGGCCTAGGCAGCAGACATACGCCCAGGGCCCACAACTGGCCAGCAGAGCTGGGGTCCAGGCCTTGGGGTGTGTTCCAGAATCCTGTCTGTGTCACTCACTCGATATCTACGGGAAAAGATCCTGGCCCCAGCCTCCCCACTTCGAACTCTCCCTCTGCAGGGGCACCAGATGTGTCGGAGCCCCTAAACTATCTCCAATGCCCTCTTTTCATGAACCCCCGCACCCCCTGCCCTAGGCCTCTCCAGCCAGGAGCATCTCCTCTTTCTCTCCCACCCTCACCTCCCCCTCCTACTCCATCCTGCCTTCCT
>NW_007113269.1:107935-123057 GCF_000164805.1 Carlito syrichta | reverse complement strand
CGGCTCCGCCCACTGTCCCTTCCTCCCTGCTCTCCCCTGTCTTCCACCCTCTGCTCCTGTATCCATCCCTCCCTCCCTCCCCTCTTCCCTCCCTGGCCTTTCCTCCCTCCCCTTGCCCATCCCTTCCTCCCTCCCTGTCCCTTCCTCCTTTCCTTCCCCCTCTCCCTTCCTCTCTCACCACCATCCCTCCCCTCCTTTTTCCCCATCCCTTCCTCCCTCCCGTGTCCCTCTGTCCTTCCCTCCCCCACATCCCTTCCTCTCTCCCCTCCCCTCCTCCTCCCTCCCTTGGTTTCTCATCTGTTCCTGCAGTTTTCTTCTTACCCACTTCATGTCTGCTTCATCATTTTCTGGGGCCTGGATGTAAATCCCATCTGCCTGGTGGCATCTCACCTGGCTGTCATGTAGGCGCCTCCAACTCAGCATGTCCCAGACTGTTGCTTCTGTTTCCCCATCTCAGAGAATGTGGTGATGCCTTCCCCAGCTGCCCAAGTCAGAAGCTGGCTGATGTTTTTTTCCTTTCTAAGAGACAGGACTTCCCTCTGTGGCCCAGGCTTGAGAGCTATGGTGTGATAGCAAGTGATTCTCTAGCGTAGTTGGAACCACAGGCACATACCACCATGCCCAGCTAATTTTTGAACATTTTATTGTAGAGATGGAGTCTCGCTATGTTGCCCAGGCTGATCTTGAACTGGCCTCAAGCAATCCTCCTGCCTCAGCCTCCCAAAGTGTTGGGTTTGAGGCAGGTTATTTTAGTATGGTTTGGACATAGATAGGTTTATTGTAGGCAGATTAGCTAAAACAGGGTAAGCATTCAGACATCTTCTTATCAGCACACGAACTTCACCTGACCAACCAGACCTGAACACTTTGTGGGCTGGAATGTGGATTTACCAGTGCAGTAAATCACAGAAACAATAAGAACTTACCCAAAACACAAACGTGATATCTTAAGAAAAGCCCAAATCTAGTTAGGCAACAACTTTAATTATTTAGAAGGTCCCTGTGACCTTAGAAAGCTGAGAGATACTCATTAAAACTTGTGATCCCCAGGCTCGATGACTCAGCCTGTAATTCCAGCACTTCGGGAGGCCAAGGCGAGTGGATTACCTGAGCCTGTGGGTTCAAGACCAGCCTGGGCAACTTGGTGAGACCTTGTCTCTAAAAATAAAAAATAAAAAAATTAGCTGGGTGTGGTAGTGCACACCTGTAGTTCCGGCTACTTGGAAGGCTGAGGCAGGATTGCCGGAGCCCAATGGGTCGATGCTGGGGTGGCCATGAGCATGCATGCCACTGGACTCCAGCCTGGGTGATGGAGTGAGACTGTAGCTCAAAAAACAAAACAAAACAAAAAAAAACTTGTGACCATTGGCTCATTGGTTAGCTTAGTAATCACTGTAAAGATACATAAAGCTTCTTGTCAAAGCCAAGCGCATGGTCTTTCCTTCAAGACGCCTATGCCTCTCGAGCATGCCTCTCTTTCTCCCTAATAAGCTGTTATAAAATGATACTGACAGCTCTGAAATTCCTTTCTGTGACAGGCCACAGTACCTGCGAAGCGGGCACCACATCCCACCCTACCCAGCAACAGGATTGCAGGTGTGAGCCACTGCGCCCAGCCACGCTAGCAATCTTGATGCCTTTTTCTTCGCCACATCCAGCCACCACCCGCCCCTGTGGATTCTGACTTCTTAATAAGCATCTCTTGAATCCACCAGCTTCTCCTAGCCCCACCACCATCACCTGTAGAGACCACCATCGTTTCTCACGTAGACAAGACCATGGCCACCCTGCCCGTTACTTAAAGTTGTTCAGGGGCTTCCTACTGCCCCAGGATGATCCCAACTACGCTGGTGGGGGCTCCTGTCTGCTCCCGCCCTGCAGGGCTGCGACACCCTTTTGGTCTCTTCTTCAACAGGACATGCTTCCCACTGCTCTGCACTTGCTGGGCAGGACCAGCCCCCTCAGCTGAAGCACCTTTTCACCCACAGGTGCCTGCCTTCCCCCGGCACCTGGGACAGGCCATGTGGACCCAGGGTCCAGTTCACAGTATCTTCTGCACGGCTGAGTCCCTGAGGGTGCACATGGTTGGCGCAGAGACAGCAGCGGAATGAGGTGGCTGTGTGTGGGCCTTCCTCCCTGCACCACTGCCCATCTCCCAGCAGTCCCCTCCTGGCCCAGCCGTCTCCTCACATCTCCCCTCTTCCCAGTGGTCCTCTCCACCCCACCAGGCACTCTCCAGAAAACCAGTGCCTCAGCTTGTGGGAGCCTGCCCTTTCCAACCTCGGGCTTTTTCCCAGACGCTTTCTGGAAGGAGCACATCTTCCACAATGGCCTTCATAAGAACTTTTTTTAATTATTACTTAGAAATGCAGTTATATACATAGAACAATTAAAATTAAATTAAACTTTATACAAATATTAAAATACTATCTTCACACCCACTGCAATGTACAGGATACCAAAAAATATATATATGAAATAAAATAAAGCAAACCCAAACTGATTGAGTGACGTCCTGCACAGAGTTGCTGACAAGTGTTGCTTGAGACCATCCTGTGAGTACCATTCTGCAAGGGCTCACAAGGTGCAGTCACCTGGGAGAGGGGGCTGCCGGACTGCCCCCCTACCCCCCCACCCTGCAGCCTTCCGGTCTCCCTGGGGCTTTCTTGCAACTTGACCAGGGTTCCACCCGGGATCAGAGTCAGCCACCTCTCCCTCAGGGAGCCAGGATTGCACCCCTCAGACCAAACATCTGCCAAGCAAGACTCACCGAGACCTTCCCCGGCACAGCAACCCCCCCAGAGACTCCTGCCTCATCAGCCTGGCAAGCACATCTGGACTCAGGCTGAGCCCACGTGCCACTTCCCAATAGGCCCTTTTTCTCTTTGAGGAAGGGGGAAAAAGCAAGGCCTAGAAACATCAGCATCGGTATCTCCATTCTCTACACAAGGGGGCCATGTGGGAAGTGAGGGGTCTGAGCTCAGCGGGCAGGAGAGGGGGATGCCATCCGGCTCATGCCACCACCAGGAAGCAGGAAGAGTATCCCTTTGTCTGAAGTGCTACTGGCTTCTGCCCAGAACTATAAAGCTGGGGCGGGAGGAGTAGGGCAGGAGAAGCGGGAGGACGCCAGGGCAGACGCGCCTGCAGATGGAGTGCTTGTGAAAAGCAGGCTGAAGCGCCTCCAGCCCAGCAGACTCACAGCACTCAGACAGGATGCGTCTGTGGCCCTCAGAAAGGAGATGGCAAGGTGGCGCCTACCTGCAATCCAGGGCAGGAAGGGACGGAACTGGCAAGTGAGCTCACCATGCTCTGGCTCTTGGTGGTCACTAGAATGTGACTGCAAGTCTCCAGGATATGAAACCTGCATTCAGTCAGCTCACGTGTGCAAAAATCCAAACCCTTTTAAAAGTCCTTTGGGCTAGTATCGCCAGGCCCAGTCCTGCGGGCAGCCTAGGCTCAGCTGCAAGCCGCTGGTGGGTGGGACCAGGTTCCTCCACCTGCCAGGCAGCCCTTTCCTAACACCTCCTGCCCACGGCCTTGTCTCTGTGTCAAGCCCCACCTCAAGGCAGCTGTGGAATTCCTAATCCCTCTGCAGGGGACAAAGCCCAGGTTAAGAAACTGCTTTGGGAAAAGGGAGTAACTGGGAAGCGGCTGCCATGGCCTTTAGCAATGGGGCATGAGCCCCTGCACTGTGGGCCGGGGGCCTCGTCCAAGTCGATGACGAGTGGGAGGGGTTCTGCCCCATCATCTTGCTCTCCAGCAGGTGGGAAGGCATGTGTCCCGCGCTGGGGAGAAGGATGCCGTTCATGTCACCAAGGGCCCCACTGGTCACCTGGGTAACCTTGTGACCCCCAAACAAAAAGTGCAATGGCTTAGGGGGAAAACTCAGAACAAAATAGAAAAGGGTAAGATCATTCATTAAAAAAATATCCTTGAATAGAAGCAGGTGTTGGGAAGTGGGAAACGAAAGCTGACAGTCAGCAGTGGGGCTTCAGCCCCCATCCCTGCTTTCTCGTTCTGGAGGAAGACACGGGCACCATGGGAGTGTGCTTAAGGCGGCCGGCCGGCAGGGGGCCCTCCCAGGTGGCCATGCTAGTCCCATCTCCCTTCCAGTTCTAGCACCTTCTCCAACCCATTTTTTAACCGTGCTGGCCTGGGCTCTGGGCACGACAACTGAGGGCTCTGGGAGGGGATGCATGAGAGGGGCTGACAGGCACAGAAGGCACTGCCCTTACCCTGAGAGGAAGAAGGGAGGAAGACACGGCGGGAGGCAGGGACCCATGGTGGTAAAGTGCATGTGTGAGGGCAGAGGCAGGAGGCTGAGGCCGCGGGCTGGAAGGCCATGCCCCTTGTCTTCCCAGCTGCTCTGTCAGGCAGGAACTGAGGGTGTGCCAGGCTTTTTATTCTTGCCACCACCCCAAAAGGAGAGGCTCAGGGAGGAGCAGGTAGGCAGCACAGGGCCAGCTGCAAAGGTTCCCAGCCCAGCGCTTCAGAAAACAAAAAGCAAAGCAAGCATTCCTGAACCCGCAGGCAGCTTCTGGAGGTGGTGCAGCCTGGTAGGCGCAGGGCTTGGCCTTTGGCCTTCAGCCACGGCCGGCAGGCCAAGGGAGCCCCATCCACCCACTGCAGGCCAGTAAGGTTGGGGGCATGGGCCAAGCCCCTCCCCCGGGGTGCTGGGACACGAGGAGTTGTCTGTCAGCCATGACATGCAGGCAGTGGGCAGGGCAGGAGCAGAAGAAGCATCAGGCAGTGGGCCCCTTCCTGGGCACAGTTCCTAAGGCACATGACGTGGTGAGGGGGACCTGGGGCCGGGCTGGAGCTGCCTGCAGCCAGCGGGCCTCAGTCTGCGCCTCTCGGCCTCCCTCCCTCACCACAAACCTAGAAGGTGGACCCCAGAGACTGCCAGGGACCAGATGGTGTACCCTGGCATCCCCACCACTCCCTTGTTGGCCCTGTGGGTAGCGAGGAAGCCAGGGCCGTGTGGGTCAGAGCCCAGGCGGCGTCCCCTCACACTCAGGAAATGGGAAAACAGGGCCAGAAGGTGATGTGGGATGCAGCAAGTGAGAGCTTGCATGTCAGGAAGACAGTTCCCCGCAGCCATGGTCCTCTTCCCTTGGGATCTGCCAGGTGCTCCTTGGGAACACTCAGCTCACCAGTGACTGCAGTCTGCACCTCTGAGCCAGACAGCGGGTGCTGGATGGCTCTGGTGTGACTTTCCAAATCCTCCCTCCACAGGAAACACGCCCAGGGCCCACACCTGCCCCAGCTGGAGCCACTTCTGACAGGCTCTCACACTCTAGGGTCTGCTCCTGCAAAGGGCAGCAGTGACAGCCTCAAAGGACACAGGCCAGACTCAGCCTGGCCCTGTGTGATAGGGGCAGCGGTGTGGCTGCTAAGGCTTGTGGATGACAAGCCTGCATGAAGGGAGACTGGGCAGGTGTGGGGCAAGGCACAAGTAAACACAGTGGCACTCAGCCTCCTGTGGGCTGCCAGGGGCTGCCACCCAGGAGCTGGCCAGGGGTGCTGGGACTAGGGAAAGGGAGGTCCAGAACATTCCAACATGTCTCCGACAGATGGGACAGCTGGGCCAGGCAAGAGGCCCACTCCTCCAGCATCCAGCAGGCAGTGAGAATCTTCCTTGAGTTTCCAGCGAGGAGGGCCCACAGACCCTCAGAGACACACAGACACGCAGGCGGCAGCTCAGGTATCCAGGCAGGGTGGCAGGAGAGAACAGGTGCTCAGATCCATGGGGAGAGAGAGGTGGGCTGAGGGTCTCACAGTGGGGAGAGCCTAGCAGGTCTCACGCTTCCTTCAGCAAGGGGATATCTGCAGGAGACAGCAAGGAGCACAGGGTTACCTCCAAGGGGTCTCTACTGCACTCCCAATCCCACTGTAAGCCCAATGCAGCCCCCAATGAAAGAAAGAACACAATCCATATACACTTCCCTGCCTCTGTCCTGGGTCGTTCTGGCTCATTCTCCCACTGGGCACCAAAGTCTGGTGACTAGCCTGGAATCCAAGCCACCAGCAGGAGCCTATTCCCTCCCTTCTTTGCTGGTCTAGTCACCTCCCCTCAGGGCCATCCTGCAAGGCTACAAAGCCCTGAAGTCCCATCACCTCCTAAAGCATCTGCCGGCTGTGTGACCTAGGTTAAATTGCTCCCCTCTCTGGTCTGTTTCCTCCTATGTCAAGGGGCCTTGTGCTCCCACTGCCTCTGGTATCACCAGCCCCAGATAACTTGGGCAGGGTCTGCCATGAATGTGTTGTCCAATGTGTCTTGTTTTCTAACCCCTGTCTTGACAGAGCCTACAACTCCTCAAGCCTGTTATCCCTCACCCCATCTTCCTGACTGACACCTGGGCAGAAGAGAGTGAGTGTCTTATTTCTGTGTCACCCCTGAAACCCTGCCCAGCACCTGGCACAGGATAGACTCTCAGGATGCAAGTTCAATACAAAAGCACAGTGAGGACGGGCAGGCCTGGCTGGGTTCCTTGGGAGGACGTGGGGGGGGGCGAGCTTGGCCACCTTGCAATGTGTGGCTGACTGCCCAGGAATTTCTGTCTCCCACACCTGAACCTGGTTGGCCATGGGTGGCCCCTGCCTGGCTCTCTACTAGCCAAGAGAGAAGAGGCCGAGGCTGGACATGTCCCGTGTTCAGCAGCTCCTAGCTCTGCTGCTCAACTCTTGAGACACTGCCAGGCTCAGGACCCCAAGATGTAGGACCTCCCTCTCAGGCCCTCAGTGGGCTCCGGAGTGCCTGGGTCCTCGCCGGCAAAAAGGACGTCTAGGTTGAGTCCACATCCTGAACTGCACCGGGTTTCACAGAAAGGTATTCAAGGTATTCTTTAAGTGACAGACTCTAACCCAGCAGCAAGGCCAGGGCAGTGCTCTCATCCTGCAGATGAGTCCCCAGAAGGCAACATGGGGCTGTGCAGTTAAAATGCAGATTCTGGGGCCAGATCTACCCACCTCAGCCACTTGCCACAGGCCACGTGACTCACCTTCTCTCACTCTCACTTCCTCCCCTATAAAACGGGGCTGGTAGCACCCACATTTCCAGTCCCCTGAGGCTGACCTGAGACAACCACCCAGCATGATCTCTGCATACTCCTATCTCCCTGCAACACCACCCCACACCTCACTGTTGTTCCCAACCTTTCAGGAACACACAGTTTATAATAACAAGAGAACAGGCTCCACCCACCTCCACCAAGCTGTCCACCCTGATTTAACCCAGCTCTGTGGCCAGGAACAGTTTCAGAGACTTCAAACTATCAGAATTCCCAGGCAACAGTGGAACCTTCCCCGAGAGGACCCAAGCCCTGACCTGCTACTCTGAGGGCGAAATCCTACTTTGCAGGTATGTACCCAGGTATCATCTTTGTTTGCTAAAAATACGTGCATGACCACAGAGGCTCATGATCCCCTTCCCGCCCAGCTGGGACCCCTGGCAGCAAACAGTTCTGGTTCCGTGCAGACACCCACCATCCGTGTACTCCTCCGACGTGAGGGACAGAAGGCTCTGGATGTCACTGCTCTCTGTGTCTGCTGCTTCTTTGTGTGCCAGGCGGCTGCCCCCCGAGCCAGCCACCCAGGACGAGGAGGCCGCCTGGTGCACCACCACAGTCTCCGAGCCCCGTGTGCCCCAGGCTTCGCACAGTCCCGACTGGCCCGGGGCCTCCTCCTCTCCGCCCACAGGGGAGCAGGCCCCCAGGTCCTGTGGTTGCTGCTCCCGTGGCCCACTCCTGTCGCCGGGCCCAGAGCCCTCGGAGAGCACGATCTGCACTCGGGGGTCAGCGGGCGGCACGCAGTGGCCAGAACTGCCATACACAGCCTCCTCGTAGGACGGCAGCGCAACCTGGACACCATCCACCACGATGGAGACCTGGTCTCTGGACACCCCCTGGTCACGCCTGGGTGGAGGGAGGAAAAGACAGAGGAAGAATCAGAATAAGCATATGGAGAAATAAGCTTCATAACGGCACCCACAGCAGCTGCCATTCCTGAGCACTTCGGACGTGCTGAGCACTTTAAACACTCTGTCACACATATCCCACCTGAGCCCTTTTGGCTAGGTAATCACCAGGAATGCAGCTGAGGCTCAGAGAAGTTAATTAACTTACCCAAAGTCACACAGCTGGTGAAGGATGGCACAGGATTTGACTCCAGTTCCACCTGCCTCCAGAGACTGTGTTCTTAACCCCAGGGTACACAGTCACCCAGCCCTCGGGTCCTGGCAAGAACTAGGGGCCTAGAGACTTGGAAACAAAGCCACTCATCAGCACAGCTGAGTAAGTAGGTGCATGGTTGTGGCACATATCTGTGGACACACTAGAACCACGTCACTGCATGTACTAGAGAGTACACCGCACTCTGTGGTGCTGGTGAGTTCCAGCACTACAGAACTGTTGGGAGAGAGGGAGGGAGAGGGTTGAACACAGGTTATGGTGCTGGTATTCAGAGGAACTGTGTGTTCTTCTGACTCAGCCACATTGCTTGGCTTTTTTTAAAAACTTTGTAAATTTTAAGAAAATTATATGTGAATTATAAAACAAATACAGAAAAGAACACACAGAAAAAAATCTACATACAGCTCATTGTCTTATTCCAAAGGCAATACTGGCATCAAGTCCCTACCTAGGTCAAGAAACAGAATACTGCCCAAGTTCTAGACCCCTCGCAGCTGTCCCAGTCACCTATTTCCTCACCACAAAGAGCAACCCCTACCCTGGTGTGCACAGAAGCCACGCATTTGCTTTTTATTATAATAGTTTTACCACTAAACACGAATCCTTCAACACTAGAGTTTAGCTTTACACACTTTTCATCTTTACAGGAATGGGACCCACAGGGAAAATGTGGTTGTGTGGTCTGTGTTCCTTTGGCTTCTTTCATTCAACATCACGTGTGTGAGATTTGGTCATTCAGACAACTTTTTGGGCAGCTCACTTTTGCTATACACAGAAATCCCCCTTTATCCCCTGAACCATCTAAATTAAGGTGAACATATTCCCTAGCACACACCTCCCAAGAACCTCCTTTCTGATGTAACCACCACATGATCACATCCCAGAAGCTCAACACTGGTATAAAACCAGAACACCAACCTTCCTAACACTCTAAAAAATCCATCTGCCTCAGCTTCAACCCAGGACCCCACTGTGGACCACAGGCTGCACTCAGACATCCTATCTCACCTCCAATTTGTGACACTTCTCTGTCAGTCTTCTGCCATGACATTGACTTTTTGAAGGGTGCAGGCCACCTGTCTCATAGAATGTCCCACAACCTGGATGTGTCTAATTGTTTCCCCAGGATGGGACTCAGGCCAACTCCTGCCAAGCCCATGATAGGTGATGCCATGTCCTGCCATGTCCTTTCAGCCCAGCCCATCAGGAAGGACACAGAACCTGTGGTGGGGCCATACTGTCGCTGCTGGACCATTGCTGGGCAGGGAATCCCACAAGGTGGCTCAGAGAGCTGTGTGTGCCCTGGCACATGCCTTTCGCTATTCAAAATACATGTTTTTTGTTTAAAAAGTCATATTGTACAAGATGTAAATGGGGTAATAATGAAAACCAAATCTCCCTTCTATGCAAGTCAGGCAAAACCAGTCAGTTACTATGAACAAACTCACAAGTTAACTATAGGGGGAAAAACTCCCTAATTCAGACAAGATGCAGAGTAGAGCAGTTGGAATTTATGTGGAAATAGCTTATTGTGTCAAGTATACAATTTCCTTCAAATCATCTTTATTCTATTCACAACCTTAAAAAATAGCTGCTACCCGCTTGCCAAAAACAAAAGAAAGTAAGAAAAGCCACACAGTGCACAGAGGTAAACCCAGCTCGCCCTGGTCTGTAATTCCAAGCCTCGCGCATTCTCCCTCGCCGTGAGCCTGGGCCCGTGTCTGTGAGGCATGGTGAGACCGGTAAAAGGCGATGCATGAACACAAGCCACACAATCCTGAGGGGGAAAGGGCCTGCGAGAAAGGGCCCCTAACTGGCACAGCCGTGGTGCCTGGGGAAGGTAAGTGCAGCACGGGAGGTGCCCGCTTCCTGCTCCTTGGCTGTTCAGGGAAGGGTCCTCGAGCCCCACTGCAGAGAACCTCAAGAAGCTCTTTTATGAAATGCTCGTGCTAAGGCTCCCCGCCAGTCACACCAGACAGTCTGGGGTGGGCCTAGATGCTGGCATTATGTCTCCCTCCCCACAGGTATCTCCATGGGCAGCATGGCTGTAACCCACACAGGACAGTGGTTGCATTCATAAGGGGTGCCTGGAGGTTTACTCAGTGTGTCCAGGAACTGGTGCTACTGGACACACCTGGAGGAGCATGGGATAGAAGTGACCTGGTGGTGGAGTCAAGAAGAGCCAGGCTTTGACCTCAGCTCTGCGGTTCTCTAGAGGTACAACCCTGAGTGAACAACTAAGCCTCGGTTCCCCCATCTGAGGTGCTACGATGAGGACTAAGAAAACGTATGTAAGCAACAAGTCCAACGCCAGACACTCCAGAGTTTGACATATGGCAGGCCCGGCCCGCCCTGGCACACACAGACCAGCAAGGGCTGGGAGGCCCCAGCACCCTCCACCACTCAAGGCCCTATGGTGACACCCTGCTGATGCCAGCTCACCTGCTGTGATGGAAAGACTTCAGCTTCGGTTGCAGCAGCACGAACAGCACCACCAGGAGGAGGATGAGCGCCACGGAGCTGGCAGTAGAAGCCACAATCGACAGTGTGGGGGCCCCGAGGGATGCATGGGTGTCTTTGTCTATAAGAACAAGCCATTGTCAGAAGGGTTCTGTACCCTGACACACAGAACAAGACCTGACCACTGATCCTGCCGGATGTTCCCTGCATGGTGCAATACAGGAACATCCCCTGCCTGGTCATTTCAGGTGCAGCAGCACAGAATGGCCTGTGGACATGTGGAGCCCCTGGAAGGGACTGTTCCCTCTCCTGCATCCTGCATTTAAAATCCTTTTACCTCTGGCCTCTGAGGCCCACCTGACACCTAAACCCAGGGAGCCCTGGCAAGGTTACCTTCATAAGTCACTCTGCTCCACCCTCAGCAGCAGGTCAGTAAACACTGACCCCCACCCCCAAATGGGTATACCACTCCTGTCTCAGGTCCCACCATGCTCTTCCCCAGGGGCAGGAGGGGCTGTGACAGGCCCTGTCCTAAGATCCCACAGCTTTGGTCTTAACTCTCAGGCTGGTTCCCACCCATCCTGGGGTGTCACAGGTTAAACATGTTCTGGTCTTGAAGCCTGAACAGGAAGCGCAAAGATGGCCCCATGACACATGTTCCCAAGTGGCTGGATTCTCCTTCATGCAAGACAAGACAGGAGGGGTGGGAGGCCTTCTGAACATTCAGCCAGATGGGGCCCCTAACAGAATAGCCCACTTCCACTCAAGGAGAAATGCAATGAGGGACACTAGAGAAGGTGCCAGCAGGCCACAATCAGAGGTCATATGCACTCAGCCAGGCACACGGGGACCCTGGTGTCAAAGGGCTTTGCAGGCACCTTGGCTGGGCAGCAGGACATGCACCAGCAGCCCCAGTCTCCACAGAAACTTGGATCCCAAGGGAGGGAGGCCACGGGCACTCGGGCACCCAGGGCTGAGGAGGCAGAGCCCGTCGCGGACTGACCCTCGTTGAGCCGGCAGCTGATGTCCATGGCCGGCTTCCACTGGCCACTTCTGCACGTCAAGTACTTGTAGTCGCCCTTCAGTACATAGCCCTCTGCACACAGGTACTCGATGACACTGCCCGCCGTCAGGGGGTCTCTGCAGGGCCGGGGGTGGCAGATGTAGCCCCCATTCTCTGGCTCTGGTGGCAGGGGGCACACTGCAAGAGAGAGAGAGCAGCGGTCCAGTGGGAGGCCTGGAGGGGCTCCAGCAGGGATGCAGTAGAGATGCCCCCCAGGAAACGGAGGAGCACAGAGCCCATCCCAGGAAAGGTGGCTGGCAAGGCTGGAAGCTCAGGTTGCCACCAGTGGGGCAACACGCTGGCAACGCAAGTCTAGTTGCTTGCAACACTTCCCTCCCTCCCATGCCTTGGGAGAATGGCAGCCACCACTGAACAAGTCGGAACCCATGGAGACCTAGCCATAATATGGATTTTTGTTTTGCTTTGCTTTGTTTTTGAGTTGGAGTCTCACTCTGTCGCCTAGGCTGGAGTGCACTGGCATGTTCGCGGCCACCCCAGCATCAACCTGTTGGGCTCCGGCGATCCTTCCGCCTCAGCCTTCCAAGTAGCTAGAACTATAGGCACATGTTAACACGCCCGAATGAGCAGCTGAATAATGAAAAACCTTTTACACTTGCAGTCACATGTTTTATCACTAACTGTAGACACTGCCACTTCAGACTACTATGCGAGTGTTCCTGATGAATATGTTGCATCAGAAGAGAAGGCTGGTCTCAAACCCACAGGCTCAGGCAATCCTTTCACCTCAGCCTCCCAAAGTACAGGCTTGAGCCACTGAGCCCAGCCTTGTTTTGTTTAGAGACAGGGTCTTGCTCTGTCACCCAGGCTGGATTGTAGCGGCATAATCATGGCTCATTGCAGCCTTGATCTCCTAGGCTCAAGTGATCCTCCTGCCTTGGCCTCCTAAGTAGCTGGGAATACAGGCACACAACACCACAACTGGCGGATTTTTAAAAATTTTCCGTAGAAATGGAGATCTTACCATGCTGCCCAGCCTGGTCTCAAACTCCTGGGATCACATGATCCTCCCACTTCAGCCTCCCCAAAGCACTGGGACTACAGACATGAGCCACCGTCCTGGCCTAATACGGTTCTAATATGACCTACTAATGCACACAAGGCATCAGAGCAAAAGGCACTGAAATGCCAGCCTAGTTTCCAACACCAGTGTCAGGAAGGATACCACAGAGTAATCACAATGTGCAGTTGGCTAGGGGCATTTCCAGTGGCTTTCTGGAGACTTCCAGAGAACCCCTGTGCACTCTCTGACTAGAGCAGGCACAGTTATCACCTAAGCCCATTCCACAGTTTATCCAACATGCTCTATTTGGGTAGACTGTCTAGTTGTAAGAGCATGTCACTTCCCATCTCACTTGTCCTGACAACTCTGAGCTCATTGTCACTACTCCCCTTCAAAGACAAGGACATATAGGCCCACCAGGTTAGGTGACTTTTTAGCCAAGCTCTAGCAGGGGAGATGGCAGGCCTGGGGTCAGTCCAGTCTTCTGATTCTAGATGGTGCCCTTCCCACCCGCAGACACAGCTCCTACCCCATAAGTGGCTACGTGGCCTTGAAGGGTGTGGGCATCAACGTGCCAGGGAGATGGGGAGGGGAGGCAAGGTTCAGTGGGAACCCCATAAGTTGTCACAGTGATAAGTTAGAGGAGCTGGAAGGTCCGAGTGGCCTCCAGGAGAAGGGCAGCCTCTGAGTCCATGCTGCAGACCCTGCAGAGGTGAGAACCCAGGCGGTAGACTGTGGGGTGTTCCCATTCAGAACAGGTGGGCACGGCAGGGACATGAGGGACCACTGTGGGAAGGCTGGGCTGAGTAGGTGACGACACAGACAGGATGGCCAGGCACCCATGAAGCAAGACAGACCGGCCACTTCCCAAAGGAAGTTCAGTTTGCTGATGAACACTCGCCCATCCTGAGTACCACAAGGACATCTGCATGAGAACAAGCACAGCCATTTGCTCTCTCACTTCCTCCAACAGGCCTGGGTGATCAGGAGACACCGGGTGCCTGACTGCCTGAGATAAGGGGCCCTCCCGCATACCCAGCAGCCAGGACCTCACCAGCTCCATCACCCTTTGCCCCCACATGGCTCCTCTATAGCTGACTGGGGGTATACCATGCCAAGAGGCGACAGCTCCCGGCCCTCCGCTGCCCACACCTGAGGGGGAGGAAGGACTCTAAGCTACTCACAAACTGAACAAAGTGGGGTGGGGTACAGCTGCCCAGAAAGCATGGCTCTCGGAAACTAGGGGATGAGCCTAATGGGCCTTCAGTCCCCAAGGCTACCCCTGCTGCCCACTGCCCCCACGAGGGTCTTCAGCAGGAGGGAGCTGACGCAGATGCTCCTGGTCTCTTCATGCCTGCCAAGTAGTTCAGGGAGCCGCTAGTCGTCCAAAGATACTTAAGATGCCGTGGCAAGCCACCTGTCTGCTTTTCCTCCTGCTCAGGGACCGCCCGAGCCCCTGCTCACTGCTTGGTCTCCCTGGACCATGTCTAAGAGGCTCTTTCCTTGGCATAATGAAGGCCAAGCACCCCAGGGCAGCTCCTGGAAGCAGGAGGACCCATGAGGCCAGGGTGCTGGGACTCCTAAGCCTCATCTGCCTCTGGGTACTTCCGTCCACAATCTGGGTCTCCGCAGAACCTCAATCCTGGGGGTCACCTGCACTCACTTCATCAGTGAACACAGTGAGGCCTTCCGGGAAGCGCCTTGCCATCCTCTTTGACTCCAAGTCAACGTATGCATATTGTCCCTGTGAGGGGCCAGGGCTATGCCCTGACAAGGATGAGAAGACAGTTCAGCAGGGTATGTGGTCATACAGAGACACAAAGATCATTTTCTTCATGGCTTCTGGGCTTCAGGCCTGAGGACACTTTCTCTACTTGGAGGTTACAAACACTCTCTCCAATATCTTTCTGTAATGTTTTATCACTTCGGTTTTTGTTATTTAAATACTTTTACAGAAAAATAAACCTTGTAAGAGAAACATACACATGCTGCAACACTCAGAATGAGAGGCATGCCGTGAGGCGCAGGCCCCTCCTCTGTCCTGGCCACTTAGGTCCCCCCCAGAGGCACAGCACCACTGCTTCAGTATTCCTTCAAAGATGTAACACACAGATTATTCTAACACATGTTGAAGGATGTGATCTGTGCCACAAGAGAGGTGGCTCAAGGCAGGGTGGGGAGACGGGGACAGGGTCTTAGGGACCCACGGTCTCAGGTGGGTTTCACTGCACCTGAAAGGGAGTGGCAGGCTGAAGCCATGCACTCAGGGAGGAGATGGTGGTCAGATCCAGAGAGCACCAAGGAGCCCAGCTTGGCTGCTGGATCATTTAAAACATGTGCCAAGCCGGGCTCAGTGGCTCAACCTGTAATCCCACGCCTTTGGGAGGCT